>NC_081570.1:71970810-72017525 GCF_022355385.1 Mustela nigripes | reverse complement strand
CTCTCAGCAGGGAGCCTGCTTCCCTCTCTCTCTCTCTCTGCCTGCCTCTCCATCTACTTGTGATTTCTCTCTGTCAAATAAATAAATAAAAATCTTTAAAAAAAAAATAAAAAAAAATAAAAAAAATGAGCCAGCAAAATAGCTTAATATTTTTAACCTGCCATAAAAGGAGAATTAGGATTGGTAGAGTTTAAAATAATTTTTAAAATTTAAATAAATTTAAAATAATTATATGGAAATAGATGTTTTAAAATGTAGTGGAAAAAGTCTTCAAATACTAACAGATTTAACTATATACAAATTATGAATTTTTTTCATCCCAATTTTTTTTAAGCTCAAAGATTTAAAGAACTGCAGCAAATGTTAACTGGTTCAAGTGGCTATTTTGGATCATTTTTACTTTATGAGTTTCCAGGTATTCTACAGTGATCATATTTAGGGGGAAAAGTTTATCTTTAACAATATATAAAAAAATTAAATGAAAAACTACATAGATGTTAATGGTAAAATAATAGTTCTAGCCAGATAAGTGGCTTCTACACACTAAGACAATCCATTTGGTTTAGAAATTTAATGTTTATGCAATGAACTAAATATTCAATGTTTGTTTACTTAAAGTTACACTATTCATTATTACAGTGACCAGATTCCAAAAAAGGTCCAAACATGGATTTTTATTGCACCTTAGTGATTATTTCATATGAGTAAGCATTGTTATATCTGTTCATGTGAAACAGAGAAAATGTTGAACTGGATTCACTACCATGATAAAGTATGACATCATGGAACTCTAACGTATTTTTATTTCATTGGAGACCATGTATTTGCTTCTTTAAAAATGCTATTTTGTCACATTTTTGCCACAAATATCCAGTAGAAATATTATTGTCATATCCATCAAATAAGATAACTTTTGAAAGCTCTTAGTATGATATAATATATATAATATATAGTATGAAATATAATAGTAACTTAGGTGCTTAATAAATGTTTATTGAATGGATGAGTGAATTAGGGAATGAAAGTATGAAGGGTACTGTCCTTTCTTTTCTCTTGAATTTAAACATAGCCTTCTATTCATACACACACACACACACACATACACACACACACAAAACAGATGAATCAACTATAAAGCTATAATTTTGTTTATACAAAAAGTTGATAAATGTGTTCTATTACATATAATATATTAAAAATCCCATATTTTGATGCATATATTAATCAAAATACAGAGTAAACTTTGATTCTCAGATCTTAAATTTTATTTTAATGTAGGGACCACGAGGATTGCAAGGTGATGCTGGACCTCCTGGAGAAATGGGCGCTGAGGTAATTTTTTTTTCTGTGGCTCTTTGTTGTTTCATCAATTCCCAGTACTTTTTATAAGACTCCTCAAAGTAAAGTTGATACATTAGGTATATATTTAAAGAATAGTTCTGTAGTGTTATGTTTCATATTCAGAAAATACATCCTAAAATTCCATTTAAAAATAAGTTGACTATTTTATGAGTATAATTTTATACACATAAAGTTATCTTTTTTTTTTAATTTTTTATTTTTTATAAACATATATTTTTATCCCCAGGGGTACAGGTCTGTGAATCACCAGGTTTACACACTTCACAGCACTCACCAAATCACATACCCTCCCCAATGTCCATAATCCCACCCCCTTCTCCCAAACCCCCTCCCCCCAGCAACCCTCAGTTTGTTTTGTGAGATTAAGAGTCACTTATGGTTTGTTTTTTTAAGTTTTTATTTAAATTCCAGTTAGTTGATATACTGTATAAGATTAGTCTCTGGTATACAATTTAGTGCTTCAGCACTTACATACAACACCCAGTGCTCATCACCACAAATGCACTCCTGAATCCTATCACCTGTTTAACCCATTCCCTCACCCACCTCCCCTCAGGTAACCATTAGTTTGTTTTCTATAGTTAAAACTCTGTTTTTTGGTTTTCCTCTCATTTTCTCCTGTGAACATTTGTTTTGTTTCTTAAATTGCACAGATAAGTGAAATCATATGGTGTCTTTCTCTGACTTATTTTGCTTAGCATAATACTTTCTAGCTCCATTCACATTGTTGCAAATGGCATGATTTCATTCATTTGGATGGCTGAGAAATGTTCCACTGGATATACACCATATCTTCTTTACCTATTCACCACTTGATGGACATTTGGGCTCTTTTCATAATTTGACTATTTGTTGATATTGCTGCTATAAACTTTGGAGTGCACATATCCCTTTAAATTAGTTTTTCTTTATTTTGGGGGTAAATACCTAGCAGTGCAATTGCTGGATGGTAGGGTAGTTCTGTTTTTAACTTTTTGAGGAAACTCCATGCTGTCTTCCAGAGTGACTGTATCAGTTTGCACCAACAGTATCCACCAACAGTATATGAGGGTTCTACTTTCTCTGTATCCTCACCAACATCTGTTGTTTCTTGTATTATTAATTTGCCATTCTCACTGGTGTGAGGTGATGTGTCATTGTAGTTTTGATTTGTATTTCTCTGATAAGTGATGTTGAGCATCTTTTCATGTGTCTATGGACCATCTGTATGTCTTCCTTGGAAAAATGTCTATTCATGTCTTCTGTCCATTTTTTAAACTGGGTTGTTTGGTTTTGGGGTGTTAAGTTTTGTAAATTCTGTATATATTTTGGATACTAACCCTTTATCGGGTATGTCATTTGCAAATATCTTCACCCATTCCTTAGGTTGCCTTTTAGTTTTGTTGATTGTTCCTTTTACTGTACAGAAGCTTTTTATTTTGATGAAGTCCCAGTAGTTTATTTCTGCTTCTTTTTCCCTTGCCTCAGTAGACATATTTGCATAGTTGCTGTAGCCTGTCAAGGAGGTTACTGCCCATTCACATAAAGTTCTTGTAATAGCCCATTGAAATGACCAAAAAAAGTGAATAAAACTTACCCTTCACTCACTTTGAGTTAATTTGATAACCCTTCATTCTAAGATGTTATATCTCCTTTATAGAAGAATATTAAGAAGTGACCCCTGGGCTGCCTGGGTGACTCAGTTTGTTAAGTGTCCAACTCTTAATTTCCACTCAGGTCATGATCTCTGGGTCCTGGGATTGAACCCCGCTTCAGGCTCTGTGCTCAGCAGGGAGTCAGTTTGAAGATTATCTCTCTCTACTTCTCTCCACTCATACACTCTCTCTCTCAAATAAATAAATCTTCAAAAAAAAAAACCCTATTTAGGACATTTTTTGGAATAATAAACTATAATTATAATTATAAAACCCAGTTCCTTCATTTCTGTTGTTTGTTTACTTTAGCTCTAAATAAATTAGACATAAATTTTTCCTCGTTTGACTTTTGTGAAACTGCTGTCTTTAGATTCTGCTCTTTACCTTCTCATTAGCCTTTCTCAGTCATGATGTGAAGCTGTCCTTCTTTCTCAGCCTAGCAGTCGTAGTATCACAATGACTCTAATTACCAATATTATTCTTAGAGTTCTCATCTTGATGGCTCTAGCTCATACCTGTCTCTTCAGCTGCAGTTACTGATTCCCTGTTGTATTTTACATATGCACCTACATAGCCTACATACATCTTAAATTCAAAATATCTAAACCAAACCTATTATTTTCCTGGTGTTCTTTCTCTTTTTATTCCCATCTCATTGAAAGATACTCCTTGCGCCGAACAGCCGAAAACTGAGTCTTCCTAGACTCCTCTTCCTACTTATTTTCTCCAGTCAGCCATCATTTCCCTGTGAATGAACCCCCATAGTGTCTCTGTTTTACCCTTTCTTTTTCATCCCTATTGCCAGTGCTCTAGTCTGCTCTTACTGCAGGTCTCCAGCAACTTCCATCATTCGTTAGCTAATTGTTGCCAGTTTCTCTTTGTCATACCATTCTTTTCCTTGGAATTTTTCCGTGGCTCTCATGACCTTTAGTAAAATGCCAACCTTTTAACATAATGAATAATGTTCCACATTATCTGACTTATGCAGACCGTTAAGCCACATGCCAGTAAAGCTCTTCTCCTGCCCTCTGTGGTCCAGGTTTGTTGGCCTATTTTTAATCCCACAATGATGCCATGTTTCTTGCTGTGCACTTTGTAGCCACTGGAAGGTGATACAAGGAAGGCTGATATATGGTCCCTGACTCCTGTAGGAGTTTCTAACCTATTCCAGAAGATAGTCATATAAAAGATTATTACATTACAATGTATTAGACCCAGTGATGCAGATATTCCCAGGTCAATATAGGAACATGGCAATGAGCATTTAACTCCACCTGGATACAAGGAAGAAGAAAACTTGTGGGGAATGTGGAATGGTGACGAGATGAGTTACGAGATGAGTTTTAAGGAATGAGTAGGAGTTAGCCATATGAAAAGAGTAATAAAGATAAGGAAATTCCAGAAAAAGGAATAGTATAAGCAAGAACATACAAACATGAGGCAATATGGATTCTTTGAAAGTCAAAGCAAGGTGTGGTAGTAGAAGAAAGTATAGAAAAAGTATGAAAAGCTTTGTGTACTGTTAAGCTTCATTTTTTTTTTTAATCTTAAGGGCCATATTAAGTCATTGTAAAATATGATAAACAGAACAGTGAAACAGTCAGATTTAATTTTTGGGTGATAAGATAGATCTAACAGCTACATAGAGAATGTATTTGAAAGGACAGGAATGAAACCATGAATACCTACTAAAGGACCATTGCATTCAACCAGGCAAGAAATGATGGACTTCTTAATGAAAGTAGCAGGCACAGAAAGGGAGAGGAGTGGATGGATTTGAGAAATGTCTTTTATATAAATTCTGCAGAACCTTCATATGTATAGAATATGTGATGTAAAGTAGAAAGAGAAGTCAAAAATTATTCCCAGTTTTCTAGGCTGTGCAACACGATGGATGACAATACCTTTCAAGAGACCAAAGAGGAATATTAGGGAGATGAGGGTCATCATCTGTTAATCTGCCCAAGGTAAATGGTTAAGAAGTGAGACTGGCTTTTGAATCCACAACTGACACAAAAGCTGATGCTGATAACCTATTCTATGCCACATCCTCTGAGACTAAAGAAAGCTGAGAAGAGTCATACCTAATAACTAGAAGGGTTTTTTTTAACTGAGTAAGAGACAAAAATTCTGTTGTGATAAGGAGTAGAGGTTAAGTAGGTCATTCGAGGAAAATTCACTGATTTAGAACAGTGGTTGAAGATAATAGGGGAGGGAATGACTATAGACAAGTGGAAGAGCAGATACACCTTACTAAAAGTCAAGCTTTTAGTAGGAGGCAATGAATTTGCCTTATATTGATAATAATGATGCCAATAGCCCACAATTATGAAGCATTTTCTATGTGCCTAACACTATTTGTGTTTTGCTGTATTAATGGATTCTTACAACTCCCTATGAGATAGATGCAGCTATTATTTTCATTTACAGATGAGGAAACAAAGGCATGAAATGGTTAAATAACTCACTTGCTGAAGAGTGATAGCTAATAATAGTGGTACAGCCTACATTTCAGTTCAGGGATTCTCTCTCCACAATCCTTTATCTTAGCCACTATGCCTCTCAACAGGTAATGATGCCACTTTGCACTAGTGTGTAATTTTTTTTTCCAGCAGTATTCAGCTGGAAATAGAAATGGAAATAATTTAAAGTGCTAATCCAAGATTGGTATAAGAAAAGGAACAACTGGGTTTTAGAAGATCAACAATTAGAGTTAGTTTAAGAAAGGAATAAAAGAAGCCAGGAAGAGCTGAGAGGTTGGGAGAAATTAGGAACCAAAGAAAATCTGTGACATTGAAAGCAATTTTAATATGGAAGGAATTCTAAGAGAGCTGGGATTCTCTCTCAAGACAGAATATTAATCTTAAAGTAGGATATTAAATTCTATCATTTCTGAGAGAGAGCAGAAACCCAGGCCATCTCAGTTCATAATTTTTCCTCTTAAGTACTGTACTATACTATCTCTTGTAGCAGCAAAGAAGTCACAAAACTAACCCACAGAAGAATTTAAATAATGTGACTATTAAAATATTGTGAAATGATGGTAAAATGGAGGGAGAATAAGGAAATTAACCTTTAGCAAGGTGATACATTGAGAAGTAAAGGTATAATTTTTGAGTTATAGAAATAACCACTAAGAAAACAAAAATTGTTTTATAAAGTAGTTAGGTATCTCTGGGGCACCTGGATGATTCAGCTAGTTAAGCATCTGCCTTCAGGTTAGGTCATGGTCCCAAGGTCCTGCGATAGGGCCCCAAGGCAGGCTCCCTTCTCAGCAGGGAGTCTACTTCTCCCTCTGTCTCTCCCCCTTACTTGTGTTCTCTCTAATAAATAAATAAAATCTTTAAAAAAATAAAAATAAAAAAATAAAATAGTTGCCTCTGAGGAATGGGACTGGGCTTTTTTTATTATAATTCCCATCGGTACTGTTGTGCAAGTATAGCTTTTATTTTAGAAAAAAAAGCAAGGTGAATATGTATTGCAGAAGCAGAGTCAAAAATGGAAAACCGAACTTCCTCTTATCTAAAATACTATTACATAAAAGATATTTTAAACTCTCGTAGTTATAAGGAAGAATATCACCCACAAGTCAGAACTACTAAGGAATCACTGAAAGATAGAAGGACAACAGGAAGCTTTTTGTCAAGAGTGTGTTGTGAGTTAATACTTTAAGCTACTCCTCTACTCCAAAAACATGGGAATTACAGAATACATGTGTGTTTTTATAGTTATATATATATATACATACATTCGTAGGTACATGTACACAAAGAGAAAGAAGAACGAGGAATGAGGAAGGGAAGAGGGAAAGGATATCCTTAGTGTGCTCAAAAACAAGATAAATATCTCTGAAACAAACAAATTTAAAAAAACAATACAACAGCAGTTGTAGGAGCGTCAGGCCTAGACAGAGCCAGAGGTTGCAAGAAGTTGTATGTTTTCAAGATATAAAGAACCAAATTCTCCCCAACTGGACCCACCCACAAAAGGAAAGTAGAAAAGCTGCCATTTGGATTTTTCATAATGTGAATATATTCATATCATCTTTGTATCTTAAATCTTTCTTCATAAAATGAATAAAGAAAACTGAAATTTTTAAAAGAAGTGTGCTCCAGAGGGCTCAACAGAAATGGATAAGGGTGAAAGGTAAAAAAAACACTGAGAATAGTAAGAGTATGAGGGTAGGAAATTAGAAGAGGAAATGGGAAGTGTTTGTCTTTGACCAAGGATTGAAGGATGACAGGAAGAATAGAAGAAATTGTTCTTAAAAGTCCTGACTTCAGGAGATGTTATTTTGGCATTTGAACTGTTAAAATGTCCCAAAATTATCTGGTCTTATGCCATCAAGTTTATAAAGTGGAAGCAAAAGTATTTTCCTGGACATATATCTTACCCTTGGGCTAAAAATTACTATGATCTTCTTGCGAGGTTGTTATTGCCTTTGCAATCAGTGAAGGAATGTATATCAAATGATGTGTCAAATCATTTTCTTCTAGGGACCTTCAGGTATTGAGGGTGAATCTGGTCTGCAAGGCGAACCAGGTGTAAAGGTAATCTTCCTAAATAGTGAAAAGGTCTCTCAATTTTTACCACTGAATCCCCTGTTTGCCACATTTTGGCAAATATCAATCATCTTGAAAACAAGTGAGGATAGCAGATAAAAATGGGAAGTGTTTTCAAATGAGTCAGAAAATAAATATGTATATCTATATCTATGTATCTGTCTTTTCACTGACTCCATGTGTATGTTTGTATAAGAGAAAGAGAGGAAATAAAAATGATAAAGCTAATGGGGTAATATATTAATTAAAGCTAATGGGGGTGATAAATTAATCTGGGGAAAAGAAAAAAATGGGAATTGTTTTAAAAGCCCTATCCTCATGATACACCTTCCATAATTATTAGATATACTGTTTTAGTAGAAAATGATTTTAATCTTTCCCTTTGTTTCTTTAGGGAAATGTTGGACCTGCAGGCAATGCTGGAGTTGCTGGAGAACCAGGGTTACGGGTAAATGTCTGCTGGGAACCATTTTATTTTATTTTATTTTCTTAAAAGATTTTATTTGTTTATTTATTTATTTGAGAGAGAGAGAGAGCCTGAAAGGGGAGAGGTCAGAGGGAGAAGCAGAGTCCCCGAGGAGCAGGAAGGCTGATATGGGACTCCAGGATCATGACCTGAGCCAACGGCAATTGCCTAACCAACTGAGTTACCCAGGTACCCTGAGAACCATTTTAATGCACTGGCCTGAGTGATTCAGAGACTTGAAACAGCATAAATTAAGTTTCAAAAATGCATAATAAATCTTCCTGGTGCCTAATAGAAAACGTTTGTCTTTATTTCTTAGTTTTTAAAGCTGAATACCAGACCCTGTTCATATTGTCATTTATTAGTATTTGGAGTCCTAAGCTCATGCATCCTCTTCTCGGTGTGGAGTGTTCTCTATAGAATGCTTTACACATATGCAGAGTAGCTGTGATTGTCACTCATATTCACATTAGGAAGAAATTCACAAATAACAGTAATCAACTCTCAGGATATTTCCTGACCTAATAAAGCAAACAAATGATTACAACCTAATTTGTGTTTGAAAAAAGCAAAAACAAAAATCTAAAGTCACGAAAAGTTAACAAGATTCAAGGAAATAATTGTAAATAAGAATAATTAGAGAGTTTACAGAAGTTATTCTAATATAGACAGCTTGTAATTTGAGCTGTGGTAAGCTTTTTTCCCAAGATAACCATGCCCAAGATAATCTCAAGAGACATTTGCATACTAAAAGGCAAAGTCTGGAGACTTGTTTCTTTTTCATTTTCCCTTTTTTTGCAGGGGGATTGGCAGTGTGAGGTTGGGGTAGTGGAAGTGTCAATGGTGGGAGCAACAGAGAAATTGTGAAGATGCACTAATTAACTCACTTTTAACTATTTTAGGTGACAAGAGTGTAATATCTTCATAGACAATGGCTGTATTTTTCTGTTAAATTCTATATCTGGAGGACAGCTTTTTGATGTACCAGGGCCTTAACTGTTCCCTTGTAAGCGAGAAAATACAAACCGTAAAAGTATGGTTTTAACTGAATTAAGTCACACTAATCCATTTAATTGAGTATAGCAAGGTACTATAACTTGAAGAGATATAGGATTTCTAGTCCTTGAACTCAGGAAACACAGGTGTAACTATATAAATTTTCAGAGCTACCAAATGAATATGTGTTTCTCTTAATTATCTGAAAGTTAAAATTCTGGGCCTATCTTATATTTGAATTTACAATATTGATTCTTCAAATCATCTTCAGAGCTATTCCAAGCAAATAATATCAAGCTTATTATACTGCCAAATATTCCTTATAAATAAAGTATAAGTAGGAGTAAATGTGCAGAAACCTGATACTTTCTATAGATACCAGGAACAAACAGTAAGTTAAGGCAAGCAATTCAGCAAAATAATAAATCCTACTGTTTTTGCTAAAAAATAGGGTGAACCAGGACCTCCCGGAGAAGAAGGTCTCCAAGGGAAAGATGGCTTAAAGGTAAATCATACTTTTCTTATTATGTGTATGTAGATGTTTCTTGTGAAATCTTTAAAATATTACATAATTACATGATTTTATGTTATAAACAAAAATCTGCTTATTGTGTGGTATACTTATTTTACTGCTTTCCCTTTCTTAAAAATTTTTACTGGCTTTCAGGGGAACCCAGGAGGAAGGGGTCTTCCTGGAGAAGATGGAGAAAAAGGAGAGACAGGCTTACCAGGGGCTTCAGGACCCTCGGGTAGGACAGGTCTAATGGGCCTTCCAGTGAGTACTGCTGAGTTCATTTTTGAGTACTCCGTGAATTCAGTCCTCTGTGTATATGTACACCCACACACCCACACACACAAACACACACATACACACACGCATTCTGATTCTCTTAGATGTTCATTGGGTAATTGAAGGTATGTAACTGTGGCTTGAGAGAAGGCCAAACCAGGGACTGATAATCAGCCTACCTAACATCCAAGGAAGAAAGATAATTTCTCCATGTGTCACATGGACACAAGTCCTTGGAAGTTTTTTCCCCCTCCCACTTTGAGATATAATTGACAAGTACCATTGTGTAAATTTAAGATGTATAAGTGACAATTTTATACACATGAGCACACACACACACACACACGCACACACGTATACATATATGATTACCAAATAGGGTTAGTTACACATCTATCACTTTACTTAGTTACCTTTTTGTGGTGTGGAGAAAATTTTTAAGACTTACCCTCTTAGCAACTTTCAAATATACAATACAGTATTGTTAAGTATAGTCACCACATTGTACATTATATCTCTGTGAGTTATTTATAACTAGAACTTTGTGTCCATTCACCATTTCCCCCATCTCTCCACTTCTGGCAACAACCAGAAGTGGAGAGATTCTCCACTCCATCTCTCCACTGACAGCAACAACCGTCAGTCTATTCTCTGTTCCTATGATTTCAGGGTTGTTTTTTGTTTTTTTTTTTTTTTAGATAACACACATATTTGCGATCATACAGAATTTTTTTTTCCTCCGACTTATTTCACATAACATAATGACTTCCAGGTCCATCCACATGTTGCAAATGTATATTGTATATATAAACCATATATATGCCATTCTTTTTCAAATATAAATTGACCATATATGTATGCATTTTCTCTGGGCTCTCAGTTCTTTTCCATTAGTCTTTATGTCTGTTTTAATGCCAGTACCACACTGTTTCTATTAATATAGTCTTATATTAATACAATCTGGAATTGAGAGGTGTGATACCTCCAGCTTTAATTTTTCTCAAGATTGTTTTGGTTATTTGGGGTATTTCATGGTTTCATGTGAATTTTAGGATTATTTTCTATTCCTATAAAACATGCCATTGGAATCTTGGTAGGAATTACACTGAATCTGTAGGTGGTTTGGGGTAATATGGACATGTTAACAATATTATTCCTCCCTATGAATATAAGACAGCTCTCCATTTATGTGTCTTCTTCAATTTCTTTCATCAATATCTTACAGTTTTCAGTCTCTAGATATTTCATCTCCTTGGTTGTATTTATCACTAAATATTGTATTGTTTTTAATGCTATTATAAATGGGAATGTTTTCTTTATTTCTTTTTCAGATAATTCATTCTTAGCACATGTCAACATGACTGGGTTTTCTAGGTGATTTTTGTATCCTGCCATTTTACTGAAAGCATTTATTAATTTTAACAGGGTTTTTGTTTTGTTTTTTTTTTTTTTGTCGAGTCTTTAGAGTCTTCTATATATGAAGATAATGCCATCTTCACAGACAGTTTTACTTCTTCCTTTCTTATTTGGGTGCCTTTTATTTCTTTTTCCTGCATAATTGCTTGGGTAGGATTTCCAGTACTACTGTGAACAGAAGTGGTCAGAGTCTCTTGCTCCTGATCTTAGAGGAAATCCTTTCAACCTTTCACTATTAAATGTGACATTAGCTGAGAGTTTGTCATGTATAACCTTTATTATGTTGAGGTATGTTCCCTCTATACCTGCTGTATTGAGAGTTTTTATCATGAAAATTATTGAAGTTTGTCAAATACTCTTTCTGCATCTATTGAGATGATCATATGGTTTTATCTTTAATTCTGTGAATGGGGTTTATCACATTGATTGATCCATTCTTGCATCCCAGGAATAAATCCCACTTGAACACGGTGTATGATCCTTTTAATTTGATCTTGAATTTAGTTTGCTAGCATTTTGTTGAGAATTTTTGCGTCCGTATTCATTAGGACTTTGATCTGTTGCTTTCTTATAATATAGTTATCTGGCTTTTGTATCAGGATAATGCTGACCTGAGCTTGAGTATATTCCTCCTTTTCAAAATTTTGGATGAGTTTGAGAAATATTACCATTACTTCTTCTTTAAGTGTTTGGCAGAATTTATCAACAAAAACTAGGTTTTTCTTTGTTGAGAGGTTTTTCATTACTTATTCAGTCTCATTCATTATTGGTCTATTCAAATTTTCTGTTTCTGCATGATCCAGTCTTGGTAAGTAGTACTCTTCTAGGAATAAGTATATTCTAAGCTGTCCAATTGGTTGACAAATAATTATATATTAATAGTCTTTTATAATCCTTCATTTTGCCGTGTTACAATTTATAATGTTTTCCCTTTCTTTTCTTTTTTTTTTAATTTTTTTTTATTTTCAGCATAACAGTATTTCTTGTTTTTGCACCACACCCAGTGCTCCATGCAATCCATGCCCTCTCTAATACCCACCACCTGGTTCCCCCAACCTCCCCCCCCCCCGCCGCTTCAAACCACTCAGATTGTTTTTCAGAGTCCATAGTCTCTCATGGTTCACCTCCCCTTCCAATTTCCCCCAACTCCCTTCTCTCTAACTCCCCTTGTCCTCCATGTTATTTGCTATGCTCCACAAATAAGTGAAACCATATGATAATTGACTCTCTCTGCTTGACTTATTTCACTCAGCATAATCTCTTTCTTTTCTAACTGTATTTGAGGTCTTTCTGTCTTGGTGTTTGTCGGGTTTATCATTTCAAGCAAACAGCTATTTTGTTAACCTCTTCTCTAGTTTTTCTGTTTTCTATTTTATTTACTTTTGCTCTGATTTTCATCATTTTTTTTTCTTCTGCTAACTTTGAGAACTTGTACTTCTTTGAGGTATAAACTTAGGTAATTTATTTGTGATCTTTCTCCTTTTATAAAGTCGGCATGTAAACTCTCTTAGAACTGCTTTCCATAAATTTTTTCTATGTTGTGTTTCCATTTTTGTTTCAAGTTATTATTTAAATTCTAGTAGTTAACATACAGTGTAAATGGATTTCAGGAGTAGAATTTAGTGATTCATCACTTTCATACAACACCCAGTGCTTCTCACAAGTGCCCTCCTTAATCACCATCACTAATTTAGCCCATTCCCTGCCCACCTCCCCTCCATCAACTCTCTGTTCTCTGTAGTTAAGAGTTTCTTAAGGCTTGCCTCCCTCTCTTTTTCCCCCGCTTCTACGTTTATTTGTTTTGTTTCTTAAATTCCACATGTGAGTGAAATCATATGGTATTTGTCTTTCTCTGACTGACTTATTTCATTTAACATAAAGAACTTAGCAAACTCAACACCCAAAGAACAAATAAGCCTTTTATTTCTTTTTGTTGTCTAAATTCTGAGGCTAGGACTTTTTATAGAATTTTTTTTAAAAGATTTTATTTATTTATTTGATAGAGAGAAATCACAAGTAGACTGAGAGGCAGGCAGAGAGAGAGAGAGGGAAGCAGGCTCCCTGCTGAGCAGAGAGCCTGATGCAGGACTCAATCCCAGGACCCTGAGATCATGACCTGAGCCAAAGGCAGCGGCTTAACCCACTGAGCCACCCAGGCGCCCCAAGGCTAGGACTTTTAGTACCATGTTAAGTAACAATGGTGAGAGTGGACATCCCTGTCTTGTTCCTGACCTTAGAAGAAAATCCTTGTTTTTTCCTCATTGAGGATGATATTAGCTGTGGATCCTTCATATAGGCCTTTATGGTGTTAAGGTATGTTCTCTCTATCCCTAATTTGTTGAAGGTTTTTATCAAGAATACATGCTGTAGGGGCGCCTGGGTGGCTCACTGGGTTGAGGTCTCCGCCTTAGCTCAGGTCATGATCCCAGGGTCCTGGGATCGAGCCCCGAGTCAGGCTCTCTGCTTAGTGGGGAGCCTGCTTCCTCCTCTCTCTCTGCCTGCCTCTCTGCCTGCTTGTGATCTCTGTCTGTCAAATAAATAGATGAAATCTTTAAAAAAAAAAAAATACATGCTGTATGTTGTCAAATGCTTTTTCTGCATCTATTGAGAAGATCATGTGGTTCTTATCCTTTTTTTTTTAAATTAATGTTGTGTATCTCAGTGATTGATTTGTGAATATTGAACCATGCTTGCAGCCCAGGAACAAATCCCACTTGATTGTGGTGAATAATTCTTTTAATGTACTGTTGGATTCAATTTGCTAGTATCTTGTTTACATCCATGTTCATCAGGAATATTGACCTATAATTCTCCTTTTTAGTGGGATCTTTGTCTGGTTTGGAAATCAAGGCAATGTTGGCCTCATAGAATGAATTTGGAAGTTTTCCTTCCATTTCTACTTTCTGCAGCTGTTTCAGAAGAATAGGTATTAATTCTTCTTTAAATGTTCTGTAGAATTCCCCTGGGAAGGCAACTGACCCTGGAGTTTTGTTTATTGCAAGATTTTTTATTACTAATTCAATTTCTTTGCTAGTCATAGGTCTGTTCAAATTTTATATTTCTTTCTGTTTCAGTTCTGGTAGTTTGTATGTTTCTAGAAGTTGGGCCTTTTGTTGGCATATAATTTTTCATAATATTCTCTTATAACTGTGTTTCTATGGTGTTGGTTATAATCTCTCCTCTTTCACTCGTGATTTTATTTGGGTCCTTTCTTTTTTCTTTTTGGTAAGTCTAGCTAGGGGTTTATCAATTTTATTAATTCTTTCAAAGAACCAGCTATTAATTTCTTCCTTTATTTGTTAATATTTGCTTCAACAATTAAGAGCTCCAAAGTTTGGTGCACATATATTTATAATTATTATATATTATTGATTAATATTTATAATTACATATTATAAAGTCTATTTTGACTCATATTAGTGTAACTAACTCTGCTTTCTTAATTGTTTGCTGACTGTTTTATAGATCATATCTCCTTGTTTTCTCTCTTGTTGTCTTTGTGATGTTATGACTTATAAGGCTTTATGACTTATTGTAGCAGTATGACTTAATCCTTTATTAAAATTTTGTGTATCTACGACATTCTTTGTGGCTAACATAAAATATGTTTTAACATCTTATTTAAAGCAGATAACAACTTCAATACTGTACAGAAACTCTATACTTTTACTTCTTCTCCCTTCCTCATATTTCAGGTTATTGATGTTACAATTTACATCTTTTTAAATTATGATACAATAACAAATTATCTTAGTTATTGTTATTTTTAATGCATTTGTTTTTTCACTTTTTAATTAGAGTTATAAGTGATTTATAACACAATCATTACAATATTAGAGAATCTGACTTTGAATATATATTTACATCTATTGGTGAGCTTTATACATTCATGTTTTTATGACATTAATTACATTCTTTTCTTTGAGCCTAAAAAATACCCTTTAACATTTCTTGTAAGACAGGTAATGGTGAACTCTTCAGCTTTTGTTCTTTGAGGAAAATCTTTATCACTTCTTCATTTCTAAAAGACAGCTTTGCTGGGTATAGTATCCTTGATTGACTTTTTTTCTTTGAATATTTTGAAGAAATTATTCTACTTTCTTCTGGCCTGCAGTTTCTTTTTTTTTTTTTTAAGATTTTATTTATTCATTTATTTGAGAGAGAGAGAGCACAAGCAGGCAGAGAGGCAGGCAGAGAGAGAGGAGGAAGCAGGCTCCCCACTGAGCAAAGAGCCTGATGTGAGGCTCAATCCCAGGACCTTGAGATCATGACCTGAGTCGAAGGCAGAGGCTTTAACCCACTGAGCCACCCAGGTGCCCCTGGCCTGCAGTTTCTGCTAAGACATGTACTTATAGTCTTACAGAGTCTCTCTTTTGTGTGAGAAGTTGCTTTTCTTTGCTGCTTCCAAAATTATTCCTTTGTCTTTGATTTTTTTATAATTTAATTATGATGTGTTTCATAGTTACTCTTTTCGTATCCAACTTATTTGGGATCCTTTGGTCCTCAAGAATCTGGATGTCCATTTCTCTCCCCAGGTTTGGGACATTTTCAGCCATTATATCTTCAAATAGACTTTTTGCTCTTTTTCTTCTCCTTCTAGCATTATAGGTATGCACATATTTCACTTGATGCTATCTCATATGCACCATAGACTTTTTTCCCTTTATTTTGTTCTTCTATTTTTTTTTTCTTCCCCTATTAACTCTTCTGGGTAATTTCAAATGACTTGTCTTTGGGTTCACTGATTCTACTGCTTGGTTGAGTCTACTACTAAAGTTCTCTATTGAATTCTTCAGTTCAGTCATTGTATTGTTCATCTCTAGAATTTTTGTTTTCTTTATTTTTATGGTTTCTATTTATTTGTTAGATTTCTCATTTTGTTCATGCATTGTTTTTATTATTTTTATTTGTCTATTTGTGTGTTCTTATACTCATTGAACTTCTTTAAGATGTTATTCTGAATTCTTTGTTAGAAAGTCCATAGAATTCCATTATTCTGGTATCAGTTATTGAAGTTTTATTAGTTTCCTTTGGCATTGTCATCTTTACTTGATTCCTCATGGTCCTTGTATCCTTGCACTGGTATTTTCACTTTTGAATAAGCGGCCCCTTTTCCAGACATTAGAGGTTTATTTTGGCAAGGAAAGACCTTCATCAGTCTGCTTAGCTGATTGGTTAACTAGTAATATTTAGCTGACTGGTTAACTGGTAGTATTTGTGGACAGGCATAGCTTACTATTGAGGTCTCCAGTTGGGCAAGGGCCCTACCCATGATCTGAGGTTGGAAAAAGGTTGTCACTGGCTGTTTTCTGGAACTGAGTGAGCCCACTGACTGGGCATCATTTTCAAGTGAGGCCAGAGAATATGCACCCTGGTTGGGTAGGAGAGCTTGTAGGGTGAGGTCTCAAGTTATATTCCCTGGCAAGGCAAGATCTCTGATTGGACTCTGTAGTCAGGCAAGATCTCACGTTGTGTACCCTATCTCAGTAGTGCTATTGGCTGAACTCCATGTTCAGAGACCACAAGCATAGCTTCACAGTTGGGCAGACCCACAGGTTGTGCCCCAAGTTTGTATAGAGTCACAGGCTATGCTTCAGGATTACTTGGGCCACAGGCTGTGCCCTTCTGTTGGGTAAGGTCACTTGCCAGGCTTTCTGATTAAGTAGGTTCTTCAGCTGTATCTCAGTGTTAGCTGGGGCCGGAGGCTATATGTTCCATGATTGGGTAGATTTACTGTCTGTGGTTTTATTAGGTGGGGCTGAATGCTATGCTTTGTAGTTGGACAAGGCCACTTTCTGGGTTTTTTGCCTATACAAGGTTGCAAGCTGTGTTTAGTAAGTTTACAGGGCCACAAGATAGATTTTGCTGCTGGGTAGAACTGCTGGTTGGGCCTCACAGCTGGGCAGTACTTTAAGCTAGGTTCCAAGGCTTCCCATGACTGCTGTTCAGGTTCTGTGGTCATTCCCAACATTTTGGCAGGACTGCTGGCTTGACTGCCTGCCTGTGTAGAGTTATAGCATGGACTCCATAACTGTCCAGGTTCTATGGCTAGGCATAGTGGGATGGAAGTGTGTGGTTAGCTGTTGGGCAAGGTTGCTACTCAGGGCCATATAATGGGCTCCACAGCAGGTATGACCCTTTGGCTGGGGGCCCAAATTGTGCAGAACCCTCAGCCAAACTCCTAACCAGACAGAGAGACCAACTCAGCTCTGTGGAAGTGCAGAATCACTGCCTGAGATCTCGCTCAGGTGCTACTGCAAGGAGAAATGCAGTCCACCAAGGTCTGGTACAGGTTGCTATAATCCTTGCCTCCATTCTCTGTCTCTCTCTGATCCTTAGTGGTCAAGCCTCCAGGCTTCCCCAGTGAACCCTGTGAAGTAAGACCTTAGTAGGCTACCCTGAAAGCATTCCATAATCCTGGGGAAGGTGAATGACCACCTTTGGTTTTCTTTCCCTCGTTGGAGAAACTGTAAGCCAAGGGAGCCACCTGATGCAGTGCTCTGCTGTTCTGGGGAAAGGACAATGAAATCAAAATGAAATCTTTACTCTCACCTTTTTACTGTGGTCTGCTGTATCTCTGTGATCTAGGCGAGTGCTTCATCCTCACTTACAGGTTCTGGGATTTTCACAATGGTGGTCTTTTATGTGGATATTTGCTAGTTGGTCTTCTTCTGAGGATGGCTGAATTCAGGAATGACTTATGTCACTATCCTGATGATGTCACCTCAGCTATGGAACTTCTGTCATAAAGTATTTGAAGGGGAACATTGTGTTATCTCAAACTTACTTTGAATATTTCTGATTTTTATTCATATAGCTGACATTATTCCTATAGAGTAATATCCTAACTCTAGAATGACATAAGAAATCCTTTGCAGGCTAATTTAAGCTACCAATATCTGATCTCAAATTGTAGTATTACTTCAAGGGAAATTCTAAATGTCACATTGGACAGATTCTCTAACCACAGAACAAATATAAGATGTAAATAAATAATGAGAACATCTTGTCTTTTACTTAAATCCTTAGTTTATGATATTTGTTATATTCTTTCAGATATGGCCTCTCTGGATATTTTACTTTTTTATTTTACTGTTCATCTTCCTCACATCTTTAAATATGAGATCATGGGAATCTTACTCAGCCTTTCAAAGATAGTTCCTGCCCCCAGTAATCTCAATTACATTTCCAATAACTGAGAAGAAGCTCTATCTGGAAGAATAGAACAAATGCCATAAATGAATCACACATTGGCTGTCTTACCATTCACATCATTTACCAATAATTTTGATTCCTTTAGCAATAATTAGAAATAATGCCATCTCACCTCTTCCCCAAAATAATAAACAACTGTACCAGTGTACTTCAACATGACAGTTAAAGTTTGAAAGTGAACCAGAAACATTGCCTATTTTTCAGCAATTGGCAAATTGAGTCTTTTTTCCCTATGGTTTTACATAAGTGGTTAAGTGCCCAATTCTCCTTTGTCTTGCCCTCTCAGTCCTGGAAAACTATGATAGGTGTTCCACTGCAGCAAATACAAAGCATTAGAGAATCAACCACCCACGCCCAAATTATCTTCAAACTCTTGATCCAGCCTGACCAATAGAATTTCACTTATATTTTCTCATAGGATCCTACCAATAATCTAGTGATGCTTTATTTTCCCTACTTTATAACTGAAAACAAAACAACAACAACAATAACACAGGCTCAGACAAAGCTAAGAATATAGCAGATGGCAGAGGTGGCTCTGTCTAGTTCTTTTATTATGACTTCTGTTCCTCTAAGCCACACCACATGAGGTAACCAAGCTGGCCTTATATTTCACCTTTTTGGAGTTCTTGATATTTTCCATCTTTATTAGGGAACTCACAGAGAAGCCATGGCTGGACTCACAGAGAAGCCAAGTAACAAATGCTGAAGAAGTGTGATTATATTTCTGAGAGTTCTTATCAAATTCATTTTTGTATGAGAAAATCATTAGCCATTAACAACTATTAATACTTTGGTATGGATTTTTTTCAATCACTTAATCTATTTCCCCAGCAGAACACTAAATGTTGGTGGGGAGAACAAAACTAAGAAAAAGAAGGGCCTAGCCATGCCATAGGATAATAGACACAAGTCCCAGGAGGGGATGATGCAGCATGACAGCTGGTGATGGGCAGAACAGAGATGAAAAAAGGGGCTCAAAACAAGACATGGAAAAATGATAAACACAGATTTCATCTGCTTCATAATTTTTCCCAGGAACAATCTTGCCTCATACACATCTTTGGTGCCTTTTTTTAGTAACAACACATGTGTGTTTCTTTTTATTCTTTTTGTTGTTCTCCTTGGAATTTTAAATGCCTTTCAGCTCATAAACTCAATAAAAATACCATGGCACATTTTTTCAAAAGAATTTTATGATCCAAGGAACTATTGCTTAATCATACAGCCTGATGTTGGATTTATTTTTCACTTTAAAAAATTATTCCTTAAGCAATGTCACTAAGATGCTACCTATTCTTAAAAAATAAACAAGAAAGAGAATGAGAAAAAGAAATAAAACTTGTTTTTCAAGGAAAGAAATGTTATTCTTTCTAGAAGATTGGAAAATGAGAACTAGATTGAAAAATAAAGCACAGGAAGCATCAGTAACAAATTCCCAAATCTAAAATGTATACTTCTTTGAACAGAATTTTAGTATGTATATTTTATGCTTGAATTACATGCTAAAGTGTTCAGTTGTCTACATGTATAACACTGTAGGGGAAAAGAATTTGGAAACATCTGAGAAGAAACATCTGCCTGACTTATGGTCTGTCACCCATTTCTTAAAAAAAAAAATCTATCACTGTAGTGTCTAACATCTAAACAGATGTGAAACTATGGGAATTAAAAGTTGAATATATAAAAATGAAATTGTCTTCTTTTGTTCTGTTAGGACAAAACTTGGTTGGATTTATTGAAGTGTGATTTTTCCATTTGTATAGAACAATAGGATCATTGTTAATAGGGGACTATCTTAAAACATGAAACCAAGTAAGGCTTAGAAGCTTTCTCAATAGAATCTTTAAAAGCAAAGTCAGAGAGATGCGAGGACTTATCAGTAGTTAAAAAAGAATGATAAAGATATACATGACTCTTATTTCTGGGGTAATTTCCCAGGAAACTCTGAAAAATAGTAACTTTGGAAATTTGAGGTCAGTGGCATTAGGGAGTAAAGGACTTATTTAAATCTTTATTTTCTGAATGATTTTTATGACTCTGGTCTTAGGCTTGTTTGTTCTGAACTGTTGTGTCATAAACCAACACAGAAATAGAAAGAACTCTGCACTGACCATTATGCAAGAATTGTTCTACCACTATCCCTGCTCTACTACTAAAGAGCTGTACATTGTTGGGTGAGTCATTCTTTGGTTTCTCAGTTTACACATTACACATAAAGGGAGCAATGCAGAACTTCCCAGGATAGCTGTGTCAGGAAGGGATGCTGAATGGGCAGGAGTATTCTTCTATTATTAGGTGAGTCAGAAAATATAATCTTTGTATATATATCTAATATATTGCCTTCTGTACAGGTTTTCTTTGGAAAAAAAGGCTCTATAGCTTTAAAAGAAAAAAAGGGGGGGGTGGATTAGCTTGGATGTTCCTAAATTTGTATTAGCCTTACAAATGGTGACTCTGTAAAATGTATTTGTCCATTCAATAACTCAACAAAGTTTTGGAGTACTTTCTATGAACCAAGAACTCTGCTTAGCAGTGGGGATCAAGGGGAACAAGATGGGCAATATTTCTGATCTCAGATTTTATAGTATTATGAGCACTGACCATAGACTAGATCATTGCAAGTAGTGATAAATGCAATGAGATGATCATAACTAGGGTGATGAAAAAGAATAGCTGGTTAAGGGAAGAGAAGCCTGCTTCCAACAGAGCATTGAGGGAAGACTTCTCTGGATCAGGGAGGATTAAGGTAAGACCTGAGGAATGAAAAAGAACCAGCTCTCCAAAGAACTTTGGGAGATTATTCAAGGTAGATGGAAAAACAAGGGCCAAGTTGTGGAAATGAGAATGGTCTAGGTATTTCTGGAAAACTTAAAGGAAGCTACTCACAGTTGCAGCATAATAAATAGTCAAAAGTTGTTTGAGATGAGATTGAAGAAATAAATAGGAAGCAGATCATAAAGGATTATTTAAATCATGTAAGAAGTTTGGGTTTTATTCAAAGTATAGTAAAAAGGCATTGAAAGGTTTCAAGCATAAGAGGAACATAGTCTGTTATGTTATATGATATATAGGATTATATGATATATAGTTATATAGGAATCACTTTATAACTTGTAAACTTTGTTTAGTATATCTAATGTTATTGGCTATCTCAAAGGATACAATAAACCCCAGGGGGACAAAAATAGAACAAAGTAAATTTGAATTGCAAGAGCATGTTATGTACAAAGATAATTCAAATAGAGAATGGTCTTTTCAACAAAAGGTACTAGAACATGTGGAAATCTGCATACAAAAGAATAAAGTTGGACCCTTCCTTACATTACACACAAAAATTAACTCAAAAATGGGTCTTACACTGAAATTTAAGAGCTAAAACTATAAATGTCTTGAAAGAAAACATAGAAGTAAATCTTCATGACCTTGATTTATGCAAAGTTTTCTTGGATAACACCAAAGTACTGAATAACAAAAGAAATAAATAAATTGGACTCCATTAAAATTAAAAGTTCCATACTTCATAAAACACCATTAAGACAGTGAAAAGGCACCTGTGGAAGGGGAGAAAAATCTTTGCAAATCATATATAATAATGGACTTGTGTCCAGAATATATAAAGAACTCTTCCAACTCAATAGTATAAAGATAAACCAATTGAAAAATTAGCAAAACATTTAAACAGATGTTTCTCCAAAGAAGATATATAGTTACCCAATAAGCAATTGAGAAGATGATCAACATCATTAACCTTTAAAAGAATGCAAATAAAACCACAATGAGATACCACTTCACTTGACTAGGATGGTTATAATAAAAAAAATTTAAAATTTTTCACAAAAATAGAAAATACCAAGTGTTGATGAGGATGTAAATATACATTGTTGATGAGATTAAAATGATGTGGCCACTTGGTAAATCAATTTGGCAGTTTCTCAACATGTTAAACATGCAGTTACTATATGACCCACCAGCTCTATTCCTAGGTATAGACCCAATAGAAGTGAAAACAAGGTTCAGACAAAAACATGTACATAAATATTTATAGCAGCATTTTTTATGATAGCCAAAAAATGGAAATAATCACAATGATAATCAACTGATGAATTAGTAAATGTATATTAATAAATGTAGTATGTCCATGCAATGGACTATTACTTGGCAATGCAAAGAAATGATATACTCATACATACTATGACTTTGATGAGCCTTGAAAACATTATGCTTAGTGAAAGCAGCTGGTCAAAAGAGACCACATATTGTATGACATATCCCAAATAAGGCAAATCCAGAAAGACAGAAAGTAGGTTAGTGGTTGCCCAGGACTGGAGGTTGGGGGGCAGTGCAGTGGTTGGGAGAAAATGGGAAATTACTACTTATGGGCACAGGATTTCTTTTGGGGCAATGAAAATATTGTAAAATTGATTGTGGTAATGGTTGCACAATTCTGTGCCTATATACTAAAAATCATTAAATCGTACACTTTAAATGGGTTCATAATATGGAATGTGAATTATATCTCAAAGTTGTTTAAAAAATATATATGGTGTGTTATTTTGAAGACAGCACAGCTATTCCCACATATTTAAAGTAATAGACTGGAATCCCAACTCCTTCTATTTTATGAGTAGGCTTGACATCAAGCCGACTATTCTTTGTCAACATGACATTTATATAAAAGGATTCTTATTTTTATAATTGTTGAAGAAATCTATTAAAACATGCACATTTAAAAATTGTTGCTATTTTTCCAGTCTGCCCTATAAGCTTGTGAATACACAAATGGGTTGCAATGGGTCTGTTAACTTTTAATAGCCCACATTTTAGAGCAAGATATTTCTTATGCATTTCAGAACAAGCACTAAAATAAACCAGCCTAATATCAGTGGAAGTTTTCTGCCACCTGCCCCCAACCCCTGCAAAAAGAGAAAACCTGTCTTTGAAAAGAAAAAAAAAAATGTGGACAAAAGAACCAGGGGAAACCTTTCTGATTATAATGTCAAAAGAAAATATAATATAGAATACAGTCAACCCCCTTTTTCACGCATAATATGTTCTTCAAGTGTACAAAAGTTTACTGTGCAAAATGTTTCAAGTAGATCCATATGCTACATTTCTTAGAAACTAAAAGTTTTAGTAGCATAAAAATATCTCACTACACCTTTTATACATAAACTTTGGTTTATGAACTTTAATACATGCTTTTTAAGATGTTATTTCTTTACAAATGGACACCAAGTAGACTAGGTTACTGTCCTATTAAGGCTAAATAAAAATGATAGAATGGGCATTCATTCTATCATTCTTTTGTTTATTAAGTATTAAGTATGTATTAAGTGTCAACTATATGCCAGGCACTGTTCTGGGTACTAATGTTATAGCAATAAACAAAACAGACAAGTTCCCTGCTGTCTTGGAGCATACACTGTAGTGTGAGAAAGCAATGTACATAAGAATGGTAATTTCTGATAGTAATAAGTGCTGTGAAAAAAATAAAACATGGTAATGGGATGAAAAGTGATTAGGTATAGGCTATTTTAAATTAAGGTGGTCACAAAAGGGCTGCCTAGGGTTACACTGAGCCAGATGCCTGAAGGTAAGCCAGTAGTGTGAATATCTAAGAAAAAGCTTTCTAGGTAGAAGGAACATCTAACACAAATGCCCTATGGCAGAAAGGGCATTTATTAGATGCGCTATTAGAAAGGGGGAAATGTGGCCAAGGAGCTAGAATGTAGTAAGCGACTGGAAAACATGATGCCAGAGAAATAGAAGGTACCAGATTATGTGGAGGATTGCAGACCATGATAAGAGGTTTGATGATGATTCTGATTTCAGTGGACAGCCACTTGGAAGGTTTTAAACAAGGAGATATGTTTGATTAACGGTGTTAGTGATAATTTGGGGTCTTTTGAAGAAACAGATCTGAGGATAAAAGTGAATTTAGAAGGCTGTGGCAGTAATGTAAATGAAAACTGGTGTGGTGGTTTGGAATGTAAGAGGGCAATAGAGATAATGAGTAGTGATCCCATTCAAGACATATTTTGGAAATAGAGTCAATTGGATTTGCTCATTGTTTTGGATGTTGAGAAAGAGGGAAAAAATTATAAAGAATAAATCCTGGTTTTTAGCTGGAGTAACTGAATTGATAATCATACCATTAAGCATAGTATGGGGCTACAAACTGGTACTTACACAGGTGCAAATACGTGATACTGTTTTTGGTTCATCCGGTTTTCCTCACAAACTCTGAGTTACTGATTAGTGAGGAGTTTTTGAGGGGCTGGGGGAAAATAATTTTTTTTAAGATTTTATTTATTTATTTGAGAGTGAGCAAGGGATACAGAGCATGAGCAGGGGGAGAAGCAAAGGGAGAGAGAGAGAAGCAGACTCCCCTGCTGAGCAGGGATCGTGACAGAGGGCTCCATTCCAGTACCCTGGGTTTTGACCTGAGCCAAAGTCAGATGTTTAACTGACTGGGCCACCCAGGCTGTCATGGAAAATAAATTTTTAAATCCAACTCAGCTGAAAGCTTAAACAATTTATGCCTATAAATTAGTAGTCTCTGTAGATAAGACTTAGACTCCTACGATACTTTTTCTCAAATTTATCGGTTCTCTACCTCCCTCTTTTATTCCTTCCCATTAGAGAGTCTGAATGTCTGCTGATGGTAAGGGTGAAGAGGTCTTGGTTCTAGATGCAGGTGTTATTCATAATGATAGGGACATGGTAACGTCCTTGTCAATTTGCTTACCACCTACCTTGCTGGCCTGTGATGATGACATCTATAGCTAGTAGTTTTCATTTCTTTTGGGGGAGGGGGTGTTCCCTCTGAACTTCCACCAATCTGCAGATCCCTCTCAGGTCTTCTGGATTCTCATTCAGTTCTAGCCCAGGAAATCTGCCTTTTAGCCCTTATAGCAGAGCCAATCTTACTAGAGTAATGACTATTCTAGAGTAATGACTATTCTCACACACACACACACACACACACACACACACACACACAAGCACACACACACAAGTTCCCCAGGTGTTTCTAGGTTCCTGTCTACATCATAGAGGAATCAAAGAGTAGCTTGGGAAAATTTAGCAAATATTCTTCATTTTTATTTTCCTGAGCATCCAAATTGACATGGCCATAAATCAATTGAAATCTAAAGAGAAGGTACCTTTCCTACATTCTGAAGAGGTAGTAGGGAACAAGGGTTTCACTCTGCCAAAACTCAGGAAGAGGAAAATCTGAACATCTATGTCTCTCCCTCTCTCTTTGCCTTCATGCATATTCCTGAAATCAATAGGGAAAGGAAAAAAAAAAAAAAACTGGCCTTCTCTGTATTTCCCCTATGTCATATCCTCATCCTTCTATAATCTAGTGGAGGCCTTAGAGTTCTATTGGAAAGTGTGTCTTCTCTATAATATAGAACAGCCTGTGTGCTGGGTACCCTAGGCTCAACTTGGGAATTTTAAAGTTGCAAACAATGAAAAAAGAAAAATTTTCTCGTAATACATTCAGCCCTTTGGCAAATGAACCCCTCAAGCTGAATAGGGTAAAGTCTATATATTCAAAAAGGCAAAATAGAAAAGGAATTTTAATAATTTTCAAAATACTGCCCCATTACAGCAGAGATGTAGAAGATAAGGAGAGACAAAGTTTAGGGGTTTGAGGAGGGAATTCAGGGTTCAGTTTGGGACACATGAAGTTTGAGATGCCTATTAGAACTTCAAAAAGATGTCAGTAGGTGGGAAAATCAGGTCATTGGTGCTGTCAGGAGAGGTGACATAACTTTAGGAATCATTAGTCTATCAGGAGATAAAGAGATGTTATAAATAAGTAGAAAATTTGAGAAGCATGCTGCCATGTAAACAAAAGTTTTTAAAAGTTGTAAGAATGGAAAACAGTTTCAGATAAAATGAGCCACTGCATTATTGGATGTGGCTATTTGAAGGTCAGTTGTCCAAAAGGAGGCAATTGCAGAGTTGTGGTAAGAACAAAAGCCCAAATGAAGATGGAAAGAGAAGTACAGAAGTATTGACAATGAGCATAAACAAATCTTTCAAAAAGCTTTGCTATGATGGGGAAGCAAAAACAGAACTAGAAGAGTACCTGAGAAATTGAGTGAGTGAATAGAAAGGGAGGAAGGGACATGAGGTCAAGGAAGGATTTTTCTCAAATGAGTGCTATCCAGCATATTCAATTGCTGTTGGAAGTGATTCCGTTAAGAGCAAAAAATTGATAGTGCAAGTGTAGGAGAAGGTCTTGAAGAGGACATGGTTTAGATCCAAGTGAGGATCTGGCTTCAGGTAAGAAATAGGGAAACTCCTTCCTTCATCGAAGGGAAACAATATGTGCGTACATAAGGAGGTACGTCTGTACATTGGGTGTTGGGAAGAGATTTCTCTTTCTTAATTGCTACTGGTCTCAGTGCAGTACAAAGCAAGGTAATTAACTTGAAAATGAGGTGAGAATGGAAGTTTGAAGAATGTGCAAACCATCTTGCAGAGTAATAAATTTCCCAATTATACACATTTGTGAGACTTAAATTTGTCACATTTTTACATTATCTACATTTTTACATTATCTACAAATTGTTATTAATATTTAAATATATAAACACAATGATGTTTAAACTGCTTTGTTCATTGCCAGATAGCATTGCCACACAGTAGTATCAGCTGACATCTGGGTATTTGAGTTCAATGCAGTTATGAAATGTTGATATAATAAAAGGACTTATGAATTCCCTCTCTTACAAGTATTGCAACAAAGGCCTAACATTTTTAAGAATTGTAACTTTAAGTCACATAACTATAAATTAAAGAAAGAAAAATAATACAATCTCAATAGATGAAACAAGAAGTATTTATAAAAATTTAATATCCATGTTGACTATCATATGAAATGGTGAAACCTCAAAGATATGAGCAAAGATCACCACTATTTAGTATTTCTATTCAACATTTACTCAGAGACTCAGCCAGTATAGTAAAATAAGAGAAATAATCTACAGATAAATTATTAGAATCAGTGAGATTTTAGCAAGATGTTAAATATAAGAATATACAAAGATATAGATTCCTCTTCCCCAGCAATAGTTAGAAAAATTTAAAAAATACTATTACTGGAAAACAGTGTGGAGATTCCTTAGGAAATTAAAAAATAGAGCTACCCTATGACCTGCACTGATGGGTATTTATCCCAAAGATACAGAGGTAGTAAAAAGAAGGGTCATCTGTACCCCAATGTCCATAATTGCCAAACTGTGGAAAGGACCAAGATGCCCTTCAACAAACAAATGGATGAAGAAGATATGGTGAATATATAAAATGGAGTATTATGCCTCCATCAGAAAGGACGGATACCCAACTTTTGTATCAACATGGACAGGACTGGAAGAGATGATGCTGAGTGAAATAAGTCAAGCAGAGAGAGTCAATTATCATATGATTTCACTCTTTGCAGAACATAAGGAATAACTTGGAGGACATTAGAAGAAAGAAAGGGAAAGGGAATTGGGGGAAATCCGAGGGGGAGACGAACCAGGAGAGACTGTGGCCTCTGAGAAACAAACTGAGAGTTTTGGAGGGGAGGGGAGTGGGGGGTTGGTTGAGCCTGGTGGTGGATATTAAGGAAAGCATGTATTGCATGGAGCACTGGGTGTGGTGCATAAACAATGAATCTTTAAACACTGAAAAATAAAATTACAAAAATAAATAAATAAAAATACTATTTATAATACAACCAACAACCAAATTAAGCCCCTAGAAATAAATTTAACAAAAGACTGATGGTTTTGAAGGGGATGAGGGTGGGGGGTTGGGTGAACGTGGTGGTGGGTATTATGGAGGGCATGTATTGCATGGAGCACTGGGTGTGGTGCATAAGCAATAAATTTTGGAACACTGAAAAAAAATAAATTTTTAAAAAATCTAACAAAAGATTTGCAAAGTTTTCTTGAAAATAATGTTTATTAACAAGGACCTAAATAAATGGAGAGATATTTTATATTCATAGGTAGGTGTACTCAATATCAAAAAATTATCAACTCTCCCCTAAATTAATCTATAAATCCAATATGGTTTTAGTCAAAATCCCACAAGAATTATTGATAGGATTTGATTAATGAAAAGTGATTTTAAAAGGAATGTGGAGGAACAAAGGACTGATATCAAGATAGTTTTCAAGAACAAGTTGCAGGAGGTGGGAGAACAGTGGTGTGTAGAAGGGAGAACTTGCCCTACCTGGTATCATAACTTATTATTAAAGCTAGAGTAATTTAATCAGTGTCACACTCATTCACAGAAGACAAAGAGGAAATAGAAGATAACCTAGACTCAGATCTCAGTATATTTTGAAACTTGAAGTTTGATAAATTGATTATAGATGGAAGATCACTAAGGAAAGGATGAAATATTCAATAAACGGTACTGGTACAATTGGGTATCCAAATGGAAAACAAAATAAAACAGCTCCTTCACACCAGTATGCAAACACACAAAAGAATGAAATTCCAATTGAAGACCTCACTATGAACATCAAAATGTTAAATATGAGAACATTTATGAGATTATTTCATGATCTCCTGAAGGGAGAGGAGAAGGATCTCCTGAACACTGAAAGAAATAAGAAAATATTGATGAATATGATGAATACATTTCAACTGCAAGTTTGTATTAATCAAAAATTATGTTCAACAAAATGAGAAAATAAGCTACAGGCTGAGAGAAGAAATATGTATTACATAGAATGAGCAAAATACAAGTATCAGGAATATGTATAAAATCTTTCATGTACAACTCAATAAGAATAGCTCAGGAGAATATTGGACAGAAGATAAGAGCCAGAGATTCACATATAGATGTCAGATAACAGTATGAATAGATAATCATTCCTCCTTAGTAATCAGAAATATTCAAATTGAAGATACAAACAATTTTTCATTTTCCACAGTGAGATGGATATATTTTAAGTCTGACAGTACCCAGCATTACAGAAGATTTGGAGTAATTAAACTCAAACATTGCTGTGGAAATGTAAATTGGCAAAACTACTTTGGAGAACAATTTGACAATATCTTGCCTACTTGGAGTTGTGTATATTCTATAACTCAGCAATTTAACTTCAAGAAAACAGAACAAAACTTTGACATGGCACATAGAGAGATGCACAAGGTATTTATTGCAACATTATCCATAAAAGAAAAAAAAAACCCACGCCAAATATTCATCAGTAGGGAAAGGTTTAAATAAGTTATGATTTGGTAAGAAAATGGAATCCTATAGAATTAAAACCAGAAAAATGAATGGATTAAAGACCAATTGATATCAAAAACAAAATGTGTGCTAAAATGGAATCCTGTAGAATTAAAACCAGAGAATGAATGGATTAAAGACCGATTGATTTCAAAAACAAAATGTGTGTTTACAAAGTTTCAAAAGAATATATTAAGTACAGCTTATTTAAAGTTTGAAAAGATGCAAAATAACCATATGTTGCAAATGGAGTGAAAGTATAAAGAAATGCATGGGAATGATAAACAAATTGAGGGCAATGTTTGCACCTGAGTAAAGAGAGAGGGTGACATGTCTGGAAAAGTATGTGTAAAGGGACTTCAAATATGTACATATGTATATTGCTTATTTTTCTTCAAGTAGGTGGTGGGTACAAGGGTATTTTTTGTACCTTCTAATGTTTTTATATATATTTGAATATTACATAATATGCCTGAAAAAAGCAACAGTAGTAGTGAGAACTGAGTTAGGCTCTTCAGTGTAAGTCCAGTTCTTTCTAATAAGCATTACATGCATTATCTCATTTAATATTAGTAACCTTCTGAAAGGTATTATTTTACCTCTTTTATCTAATGGAAAACTGGGTCCTTTAGAAGTTATATCATCTACTTATGGTCGTATTGCAGTAAGGTGAAAGAGCCAGAATATGAAACAAGCAGTCTGACTTTTTAAAAGTTCACACCATTGGGGCACCTGGGTGGCTCAGTGGGTTAAGCCACTGCTTTCGGCTCAGGTCATGATCTCAGGGTCCTGGGATCGAGTCCCGCATCGGGCTCTCTGCTCAGTGGGGAGCCTGCTTCCCCCCCACCTCTCTCTGCCTGCCTCTCTGTCTACTTGTAATCTCTCTCTGTCAAATAAATAAATAAAATCTTTAAAAAAAAAAGTTCACACCATTAATCTCTAATGAAAGTTAATATGCCTCCTTTTAAAACTCCACATTAACCACAAAGAAATCACAGGTTAGTGCAACTATCATTTCAACCTCTGGATGCAGCTAGAACTACAGCAATAGAACTTAACCATTTTGGCTTCTAAATTCAGTGACTTCGTGAAGCTAGAAGAGCATTTGCTCAGGAGTAGAGGGCATGAGTCATTTCCTTAGGTATCTGTTTATTCATTCAACAAATATTTATCAAGAGCCTACATAGCACAGTGGTAAACCACAATTTATTTCTTGTCTACATCATTTTTGCAGTTTTCCAAGCTTCGGGACACAAATTTGAGATTTCCATTTTCATTTCCAGCTAATGCAAGGAGTGCCATGATTAATTATTAGCCATTTTAGAACTTGCATCCTTTGGTTTACTGTGGATCTCATTTAAGCCTAATTATTGTTGACCTGCAAATTCACATGACATCTAAAATATTTTAGCCAATTTTTACTTTAAAAAAATATATATTAAAAACTTCTGTGTTTGTCTAAATAAAATACTGATTGAAATGAAAATATTGTTTTAAACAGTTTAATGTGACTACCTCCTTTTTCTCAATGTATTTCCCTCTCCCGATTGATTTCAAAAACGAAATGTGTGTTTACAATCTATTTTCCATAGATCAAAGAAAATCTCCTAACCTACTCCAATAAGATTTTCAGAGTCTTCTTGATCATTTTTAGATATATTTTATAACCCTGTATATTCAATAAGATATTGAACCCACAGCAGCTCATAGAACTGCTAAAATGGATGCCCTGAGTTTACTTTAATTACAGTCTTACCAATTAAAACAGTTACACTGAATCCAAGTAATTTTCTTCCTATAATAAAGAGCAGTTTAATTTTATCTATCTTGGCTGGTTTGTGTATGTAAATTTTACTCACTGGTAACAGCTAGACCTCTAAATCATTGTGACCTATTTTTAAATAATTACACAGGGGCGCCTGGGTGTCTCATTTGGTTGAGCCTCAGACTCTAGGTTTTGGCTCAGGTCGTAATCCCAGGGTTGAGAGATGGAACCCACATGGGGCTAGGCATTTGGTGCAGAATCTGCTTGAGATTCTTTTCCCTAGCTCTCTTGCCCTCCCCCGACTCGTGCATGCATGCTCTCTCTAAAATAAATAAATAAAATCTTTAAAAATAAATGCACAAGCACAATAATTATTGTTGAAAACAGTCCTCATTTTTACATAGTGTTCAATTCAGTGATTATGTGATGTAAGTATTTAAACACTCCTATCTAGTCCTTTCCTTAACAGTTTATTTTCTTTTTTATATTGGATATCCAGGGACCTGATGGAATTGTGGGAATTCCAGGACAAAGAGGTCGTCCCGGGAAAAAGGTAGTTTTTTTAACATCTTTTTATGTTTTTTTTTAACATTCTTTTTTTTTTTACATCTTTTTCTGGCACATCTTTCTTCTGATGTGCCCCAAGTTCCATAGGATGCTGTGATGTTTTTATTTACATAGATATAAAGTAATAAAGAACTATATATTGATCTTAAAAGGCATGTTTGTATAAATTAATATTTAACTCTACTTAGGAGTACCCCTCACCTTAATTATTTAAAGACAAATTTCCTACTTTGTAGTTTCTATAAAGATCTTTGCTTTTCCTTCTCCTGTTTGCCAAAAATTTAGTAGACTATGGGCAGGAAAAGAGAAAAGGAAAACACTATCCCATTTGTGGTAATGATTGATTTTAGCTTTCACATATATTGAGTAAGAAACACAAATCAAGAATGTGGTTTATTTGTTTCTTTTATATTTTACTAAAAGATGATATATTTATAAGATACTAGAATGTTATAATGAAAAATTCATCTCTGTATGGGGTCAATAATTTATTCAACTATTGGTGAGACAGAAATTATTTTCTTAATTCTACCGCAACAGTTCTAAATATATTACTATACTTAGCTTCAAATCACACCATATCTAGTTCCCAAAGTCCAATTTCATCATTTCTGCTAATATATACTCACTCTATCTTTGTCATAAAGGTAAGGACAGTATAAGTGAGAATAAAAAGTAAAGAAAAAATGAATGAGGTAAATTTTAGTAGCCATTCTTTTTTTTCTTTATTTGTGTGTTTCCAGTTTTTATTTAAATCTAGTTAATTAACATAGTGTGATACTAGTTTCAGGAGTAGAATTCAGTGATTCTTCTCTGATATACTTAGTAACTATTCTTGCCTATGAAAATAACCCCAATATTTGAAGTCTCTTTTCATCATGCATAATGTTATATCTAAAATCAACATTAGGAGTAGGACAGTGTAAGTCCTTACAATAACCTGCACCCCTGGGAATTATTACAACTAACAAAAACTTCCTGACTGTGATCAGAATCTAATTTTTCTTTTTATCTACTTGAATATCAATAATAGAACAGGTTGGTTCCCACTTTCAGAAAATGAATTATAGTACTTAAAGTTGCTTCAAAGCAGCTGTATTTTGGTGGTAGAGAATGATCAGTCAGCTTAATGGAAAACAGAAAGCAACTAACTAATTTTTAAAAGGATGCAAAATTATATAAAAAATATTATTGATTAAAAAAATTATGGATTTTAAAGGCAGACTCAAAACCAGTGAATGATGATTATGAATATATAGAACCATACACTGGAAACTTTGCGTTAAAGAGATCTTTGTGGCATCAAAGTTGTCTATAGAAACAGGATTCTCATAGGGCCTGTGTTTCTCATGGTAACAAGAAATACGTGTATGCATGAGAACATACGTACATAACAAATTTCAAGATAAAAAACTTATTTTGTAATTCAGCATTAACACCAGATCTCCCCTGGGTGTTTAACCAAAATTGTTTTTATTTTATTTTTATTTTATTTTATTTTATTTTTTCAGTGTTCCAAGATTCATTGTCCATGCACCACACCCAGTGTTCCATGCAGTACGTGCCCCCCTCATTACCCACCACCAGGCTCACCCATACCCCCACCCTCCTCCCCACCAAAATGCTTGGTTGTTTCTCAGAGTCCACAGTCTCACATGGTTCGCCTCACCCTCCAATTTCCCCCAATTTTCTTTTCCTTTCTTTCCCCTAATGTCCTCCATGTTATTTCTTATTCTCCACAAGTAAGTAAAACCATATGATAATCGCCAAACTGTGGAAAGAGCCAAGATGTCCTTCAATAGATGAATGAATAAAAAAGATGTGATTCATAATATACCAAAATTGTTTTTTAAATGTTCTTTCTCCTAAATTACTTTAAGTTATATCTTTAGGATAACCTAGGTAGTGATGGTTTATTATTGTCAGTGATGGTCTCTACTACTATTAAGTTAAAGCAAAGTTACTCTTTACTTACGGAATGTCGTCTGGTGTCATTCTAGGTATATGATATACTTAATTCATCTAAGTAAAAATTTGTTTTTTCTCACTTTTCTCTCTTACTAATGATATCCACAGGGTGATAAAGGACAAATAGGGTCCACAGGAGAAATTGGAAGCAGAGGTGCTCCTGGACAAATGGGGGAAAGTGGTCCTAAGGGTGCCAGAGGAACTAGAGGTGCTGTGGTTAGTATCTGATTTGTTTCCAGACCTAAGTTCACTGTGGATGGAAAAGAAATGTATCCATGTCCTTAAAGTTTCATCCCTTGATTAATTTTACAGAGAAAGCAATAGTTCCATTGAAAATAATCTACCTCCATGGGCTGCGGAGAATTGTAAGCATTCCACAGTACTTAAATGGCTTAGTGGTTTCTGGACACGGGAAAGGGAAAGGGGAAAAAAAACTCAAAATGGAAATAAAATATGAAATGGAGTTTTAAAAATATCAGATTATAACTCCTAACCTAAGTAAGAAAGTTTATATGCTTTACACTCAAAAATCAGAATTTAATATCTGTATAAAACTACACTTTCAGGATTGGCAAATTGCTTTGAAAAGTAGGTTTATTTAAAAATGAGTTTTCTTTATTAGCTTGGGCTCCAAATGCTTATCTGGAGATATTTTTAACCAGTTGTGATCAATATCTATAACATCTAATGTTTAATCTTTCGCATGCATTTTATATGATGTTGGAAACAAGGCTAGCGTGGTACTTCTGAACCAATAATAGCAAAATTGTGGTGCTAATATATTTGGACCTGTTCAGAAAGTCCTAGCAGAAGAGATGCAGAATATTTGTGATTTAGTGTTTAGTGTTTTTACTGTTTTGTAAGTTTATATACAAAATGCATATATATTTTCTACTCTCCATGAAATTTCACAAATTCTAGACTTTTACCAAGGCCTTCTTGAGAGCATTGCATAATCCGTCTGTTGTCTCAGAACAAAGTTCTGAGAAAGTTTGTCTCAGGCTCATTTTACATATTCATCATTACTACTTGAAGTCTTTCTTACTTCCTTTTATTTAAATCACTAGTATTTCTCTGTTTTTTGCTTATATATTTAAAAACTTTATATAATGTGATTAATTTTTAATGAACATCAGAATTAATCTGGAATCTTGCCATCAAAGTAGGCTTCTACTTTGGATTTTGTCTAAAAAGAATATTCACTTTTTAAATGTGGACATGTATTTAACCTTCCCAGAGGTTCCGTCAAAGTCACTCTCCCACCACCGGTACTTCCTGTTAATCCTTTTGATGTTTGACAGTCTGATAAATGAAAAAGTGTGTCTCATTTTCTTTCTATTTACATTTCCCTGATTGCAGTTAAGTAATTTGTATTTTTTTCTAGAAATTGCCTTTTCATATGCACTTTACATGATTTAGATCAGGTTGTTTTTTTTTTATTGACCTGCAATAATGCCTTATATATTTTAGATAATATATTTTGTTAAATGTATTATGAGATATGTTACAAATATATTTCCCTTTCTGTCATTTATCTTTTAATATTGTTTGTGAAATCTTTTGCTGGACAGAAGGTTAATTATATAATCATATTTGTCAGTTTTTTACTTTACAGTTGAGGTTTTATTTCTTCATAAGTAATCCCTTTCCTACCTAAATTATATAAAAATACTCTTCAATATCCTTTTTAAAATACTTTTATGGCTTTATTTTTAACCCCCAACCTATATGAAGTTCATTTCTTTGCTATGAAATAAGTTGTAAAGAACTGATTTTCTCTTTTCCAACTTGATATTCAGTTGTCTCAGATCATTTAATGAACAGTCAATCTATTTCCCCCTTTTCTGAAATACTACCTTTACCATAAACTGAACTCTCAAATATTTATTGGCCTGTTTTCATTCTCTCTGTTTTCCTCTGTCCATCTGTTAGTCTGTTCTTAGGTCCAATACCACACCGTTTAAATTACTATACTGTTACAGTATTTTTTGAGATCTCTCAGGGCAAGTACTCCATAATTCATTTTTCTAAAAAGTTCAGCTCTTCCTATAATTCTCTCTTCCATGTGAACTTTAAACTCAGCTCTTCAAGTTCCTTTAATATTGAATCTTTCAGTAGAGAAGCACTATATGTCTTTCCATTTACTTATATCTTTTTACATATGCTTTAATAAAGTTTTGTTATTTCCTTCATTCTGTTATTACCTCTGTCTCATTAGGGTTTTTTTGTTCATTTCTTATGGACTTAATGATTTATAATGCAGTCCTTTTTTCCATTATATCTTCTTATAGATGCTGTTTAAGCTATCTATTTACTTTAATATTTTTACTTTATATCCACTTTAATGCTAGGTGGTTCTCATGGTTCTTTGGTTAAATAATCATATTTAGAACTTCTGGTCGTCTGATATTTGGTTAGGCATATCCCTATTCTGTTCCTTAATTTTCTCATCTCCTGTTTAGTTTCAAACACAAATAGGAGAGTTGGTACAGAAACTTTTTAATAGTAAAAAGCGTAAGACATTTTTAGGATTATTATTTTTGCTCTTTTCAGTTGTCTGAGTCACATTTTCAGTATTTTATGACATTTACTAATTAGTCTTTAATTTATATAGTATCCTCATCTGTAAAATATTGATAAGGAAAACAATAATGGGATGATTATTGCACATAAGTTGTCAATCACTTCTATTTTAACAAGTTTGACTGGAGCTGAAACTTTATTCATCAAAGCATCTGAAACTACCAATGAATATGTTTTCCTTTCCTTATGATCCCATCATAATAATACCAAAAACTATCAGGCTATATTCTAATATTCAATGATGCATATCTACCATAAACTTTGTCAGATACAAACTATATTTCCAAGAACTTAAACAAACCTATTGGATTCTAATAACTGAAAATATTTTTCTTAATATGATTAAGAATATTCATTCCAGAAGTAAACTACAGGGACATTTTTTTAGAGGGAATTTTGTGGTTTAGAAGAAAAATAAAAGAATGCTATTTTTTTGTTTTCCCATTTCATACTAAGTAAAATACTATACCTCAAAAAATCTAAATTTTAAGTAGTAAGAGTACTAAATAAATAAATCAATAAACAAACAAATAAATAATAAGAGTATAAGATTAATGGTTGAAACAGTTGTTTTCTCTCTAATATTTACTTTGTTTTTTAGGGGCCTTTAGGATTGATGGGACCTGATGGAGAACCAGGAATTCCAGGATATAGGGTAATCATTTCTAATTGGAAATTAAAATGTGTGTATTACATGAAAATGGTTATATAAAGATGTCATCCTGATTATGCCAATTAAAATGAAATCTCACTGATAAACCTTTCTAATATATTTAGGCCTCAGCCCCCTAGACAGTGAATCTTGTTTTTCTTTCAGAATATTGCAATATCTAATAGCATGGCCTTGGTGGTGTTAGGTAGAACATGCACAAATGATGTGGAGAATGTCTGCTTACTTGTCCTTTTGTTAGGGCCATCAGGGTCAACCAGGACTCTCTGGCTTGCCAGGACCTAAAGGAGAAAAGGTATGTGTATATATTGACTTTTCAATTCTAGATTTAAATATTAAATTTTTGTGTTCTTTCTGAAAATATGCATGGAAACATTTTCATGGAATAAAAGAAACACTTTTCAACTTGGGAAGTTTTGAAAATTCTAGAAGATAAATAATAAAGGACAAAAATGTAGTGTAGATGTCATTAATTTTCTTCAATTGGTTGTTTATAGATATTCATGAAATAATATATGTTAAAGCACTTTGCAATCTGTAAAGCTTGGTAAAGTAAAATTAATTACTTATCAAAACAAACTGTGAGACTACAGATTAAATGACTAACTAGTACATTTATACTTAAATTTTTTATGGATTAAGAATAGCTACAATAGTACTCCTATTGATTTACAATATCATTGGAAATCTGAAACTTTGAGCAAATTCCCAAACTGCTTTTTATGTAATTAAAGCAGATTGACTCTTCTTAGGACCTATAGGAATCTCAACTGTATAAAATAGGCTATGTTAAGCTTTGTAGGTAAAAGATTTCCATTTAAATAGATAAAGATTTTATATTTCATAACATATTACACAATGATAGCCTGCATTATTTTATTAATTTGGTTTTGTTTATAAGTCATTATCTTCATTACAGGGTTACCCAGGAGAAGATAGCACAGTATTGGGACCACCTGGGCCTCGAGGTGAACCAGTAGGTCTTTTTCTAAAATTATTTTGATGTTTCAAGATAAAATACAGTGAAGATAATAGATTTACAGCACCAATCCCATCGTTTCAAGAGGTTTCATTTTGTTAGTTTCGTAACATGACATAGACATAACATAGACATTTGTTTGTTTCGTAACATAGACATACACTATTTGTAGCTGTATAATCTAAATGAAAAATCTATTTACATTGAGGTCAAGATCCTTAGCATAATATATAGTCTTTAATACTGTAACTTTCCAAATCTAACTTTCCGCATTAAATGTATTATAACAACGTTTTGCAGACATTATAAAATTGCTATATACCCTAGACATTTTAGGGCAGATATTTCTTATATTTCTTCAGTCATCAAATTCAGATTTGTTTCTAAGTGTCAAAAAAATCTGATCTGTGTACATTTTTACAGTAATTTACATGCAGTTACCAAATGATTAAAGTTTTAAAATTGTCTAACTAGTTATTAGAACAAATATTCTTTAAAGATCCCTGATCTATAATCTTCTGATTCAGGATTTTACAAGATAACTAAACACTATTTTGAAAAGTAGCTATTGTAGTTTTGATTATCAAAATAACCACTTCTATAAGCATGTTTGACTAAAAAAAATCTTAGAGGACATATGTAAATTAATTAGGTAAAGTAAAATTGATCAGTTTATAGAAATAAATATAATTGGTTAGGGCACCTAGGTTGCTCGGTTGTTTAAATGACTGCCTTCAACTTAGGTCATGATCCTGGAGTCCAAGGATCAAGTCCCCCATCAGGCTCCTTTCTCAGCAGGTAGTCTACTTCTCCCTCTGACCTTCTCCCCTCTCATGCTCTCTCTCTCGTGCGCTCTCTTTCAAGTAAATAAATAAAATCTTTAAAAATATATTTAAAAAATAAATATAATTGGTTAAATTTTCCATTTTCCACAGATAAGATTTTTAAAAATCCTAAAGCAGAAGGATCACATTATGTAGTCATTTCTGATATTTTGATCTAGCTGTTTGGAGATGATTGAAAGTTATATTTTGTTTTAGAAATAAAGATTTTAGAATTATTTTGATTAAATCAAGCTAGCTCATACAGAGTCTCATCTTGCCTATAAGAATAAATAAGGTTTTTTATCAAATAGGCTCTAGTCTCGCTAAAGGCCCTCAGGGGGGAAAGTATGGAAATAATATAAAAATGTAAAGCAAATGGAAAAATATGGGCAAATGGTATATAACAGTGCTTGTTTTCCCCAGATTCAGGTATGCCAGGGTCAAAGAATGTCATTGAAATATAACAAATATATTAAAAGTCTAACATAAAATGCATCGTTGTATCTAGTGGACATAAGACAGATGTGAACCTAAACGAAGAATATTCTAAATCACTAATGCAGAGTCAGAGATTATTGTCTTTACATTATGTCAGATATCCTTATTCACATAGGAAAAGTTAAAATTTATCGATTAGTAGTCCATTATTAATTTTATGGTTTTGCCAAACATTTCGACTTTCTTTCCTCATCTACAAAAAGTGCTTTTTCAAGTGTATTTTAGTCTAAAAATTTGAACAGTTCATCATATCAAAGATTTTCTATTAGGAATGTTTGGCAAAAGTTAAGTGTAAGTTTATTAGTTTTGCCACTACCTTAAGGATTAAAATAAATAAATACATTTTTATTAGGTTAATTTATATTGTAAAAATTTAGAAGTTCAGGGGTAACTGGGAGGCTCCATCAGTTAAGTGTCTGACTCTAGAATTTTGGCTCAGGCCATTATCTCAGGGTCATGAGATCAAGTCCCATGTCAGGCTTCCCCCTCAGTGGGGAGTCTGCTTCTCTTTCTCTCCCTCTCCCTCTCCCACTTCACCACCCTCCACCTTCTCACACACGCTCTCTCTCTATCTCTTTTTCTGTCTAAAAATAAATAAATCTTCTAAAAAATTTAGAAGTTCACAGATTAAGGAATAAACAATATAATTTCTGATAAAGAATGATAAAGTAAGATTAGCTATTGGATACTTTTTAAAAAGATTTTATTTAGAGAGAGAGAGAGAGCAGGGAGAGGGGCAACAGGAGAGGGAGAGAGAATCTCAAGCAGTCTCTACACTGAGCGCAGAGCTCCACACAGGGCTTACTCTCACTAACCAACCACTAACCAACACTCAACCAACTGATCCACCCAGGAGCCCCAGCTATTAAATACTTTCAAAAAGATCATTAAACAGTGTCTCCCAAAGCAGCTCCCATCCTGCCACACCCTGCAGGTATCCTTGTTCAGGCCTGGCATTCTCTAAAATAGTTCTTGTCCTAATACACCAAACAAGTGGCTTCAGCCTGAACCTGCACCCTTCCAGAGTGGCTCCTGACTGGGACAGGGGCAAGGCCAACCTAAAAATATGCCTATAACAGTTGTGATCTGACCTCACAACCAGCCACACCTGGAAATACCCCACCCACAACAATGTGGTCGGTCACTGCAGCCATCTGGGCCAGGGGTCAGCCCCACTTACCAACATGCCAGCAACAGTTGTGGCCAAGCCACAATAGGAGGGCACAGAAAGCCTACACAGGGCACCCCTGGAGTACCCAGCTCTGGTGAGCAGGGGGAGTGTGCTTCTCAGGCCCAACAGACAACTTATACATGAGATCACTCTGTCAAGACCATGAGACATAGCTGATCTACCTGATACATAGAAACAAACAAAGTAAGTCTGTCCTAACAAGGAGACAGAGGAGTATGTTCTGAGCAAAAGAACAAGACAAATCAGAAAAAGAATCAATTGAAACAGAGATAAGAAATCTGCCTGATAAGGCATTCAAAGTAGTGGTCATAAAGATGCTCACCAAACTTGACAGAAGAATAGATGAACAATGAGACCTTCAACAAAGACATTAGAAAATATTAAAAAAAAAAAACAGAATGGAAGAATACAATATGAGATGAAAAAAATACACTAGATGGAACAATGACAGATTAAAGGATACAGACAGATCAGCATTCTGGAGGACAAGGTAGTAGAAGTCATCCAAACTGAATAGCAAAAAGAAAAATGTTGGAAAAAAAAAAAAAGAATAGTTTAAGGAACCTCTGGGAATATATCCAGCATACAAAATCAACATAAGTCTTATAAATGGACCTTACAATAAAGAGTGTAACAAGACAAAAGGAAGAAATAATAGATGAAAACTTTCCAAACCTGGGGAAAGAAACAAACATCTAGCTGCAGCATGCACAGAGAGCTCCAAAAAAGTTGAATCCAAAGAGGTCCACACCAACAGAAAATAAGATGTCAAAATTAAATATAAAGAGAGAATCTTAAAACAGTAGGAGAAAAGCAACTGGTTACATTAACACCCATAGGACCATCAGGTCATTTTTCAGAAACTTTGCAGGCCAGAAAGGAGCAGCCTGATATACTCAAAGCACTGAAAGGAAAAAAATCCTATGGCTAAGAATACACTCCCTGGCAAGATTATCATTCATAATTAAAGAGATAAGGAGTTTCACAGGCAAATGAAAGTTAAAGGAATCCATCGCCTTTAAACTGGACTTATGAGAAAGGTTAAAGGGACTTCTTTAAGCGGAAAAGAAAACACCATAACTAGAGATCCAAAAATTATGAAAGAAAAAGCAAACATAGTAAAGAGAGTGGTTCAACCATTTATAAAGCTGGTAGGAACATTAAAAGACAAAAGTAGTAAAAACAGGGCACCTGGGTGCCACAGTTAGTTAAGTGTCTGATTTTTTTTTTAAATTTTGGCTCAGGTCATGATCTCGGGGTCATGAGATTGAGCCCTGTGTTGGTCTCCATGTTAGGTATGGAGCATGCTTAATATTCTTTCTCTCCCCCATCTTCCTCTGGCTCCCCGCCCCCCCAAAAAATAGTAAAAACAACTATATCTATAGTAATTACCTAAGGGATATACAAAATAAAATATGTAAATTATGACATCAAATACAAATGTGGGAAAAGGAAAATAAAAATGAAGGACTTTTTTATTCTTATTCTTGAACTTAAGTGTTCTTGATGTTCTTGAACTTAATGTTCTTGAACTTAAGTGACTATCAACTTAAAATAGACTGCTAGGTACTATATTAGGTATTAAACATGAAACTCATAGAAACTACAAAACAAAAACCTATGATAGATTCACCAAAAAAATAAGAGAGAAAAGAATTCAAACATACCACTAAAGATGACCATCAAATCACAAGGGAAGAGAACAGGAGAATAGAAAAGAACTACAGATATAACCAGAAAACAATTAACAAAATGGCAGTAAGTACATATCTTTCAATAATTACTTTAAATGTAAGTGGACTAAAGGCTCCAATATAAAGGCACAGGGTAACTGAATGGATAAGAAAAACAAGACCCTTCTATGTGCTCCTACAAGAGACTCACTTCATACCTAAAGACACACGTGGATTGAAAATGAAAGGATGGAAAAGAAAATATTCCATTCAAATGGAAATGAAAAAAACCTGGGTAGCATACTTATACCAGATAAAATAGACTTTGAAACAAAGATTGTAACGTAACATAAGGAAGGACATTACATAATGATAAAAGGATCAATTCAACTAGAAGATATAACAATTGTAAATATCTATGCAACCATCTTAGGAGCACCTAAATTTATAAAACAACTATTAACAGACATAAAGGGAAAAATCAACAGTAATACAATAATAGTAGGGCCTTTAACCCTAACTTATATCTGTGGATGGATAATCCATAAAGAAAATCACTAAGGAACAATAGCCTGAAACAACACATTAGACCAGAGAGACCTAATGAATATATACAGAACATTCCATTCAAAAACAGCAGAATACTCGTTCTTCTGAAGTGCACATGGAGCATTCTGTAGGTTAGATCACGTGCTGGGTCACAAAGCAAATCAATAAATTTAAGATAGATGAAATCATATCAAGCCTCTTTTCTGATTACAATACTATGAAACTAGAAATAAATACCAAGGGAAAAAACTGGGAAAAAGCACAAGCACAACTTGTGGAAGCTAAACAACATGCTACTAACCAAATGAGGGATCAATGAAGAATTAAAGAGGAAATCAAAAAATACCTGAAGAAAATTGAAAATAAAAACAGTATCCCCCAGTCTACTAAATACAGTTATATGTCAATAAAATAAGCAACCTAGAAGAAATGGATGAATTCCTAAACATGTATAATCTTCCAAGACTGAATCAGCAAGGAATAGAAATTTGAACAGGCCCATTACTCGTAATGAGAATGACTCAGTAATCAAAAAAACTTCCAATAAACCAAAGTCCAAAACCAGACAGCTTCACAGGTGAATTCTACCAAATGTATAAAGAAGCATTAATACTTATACTTTTCAAACTACTCAAAAATAAAACAAAATTAGAGGAAGGAATGCTTTCAAATTCATTCGGTGAAGCTAGCATTATCCTGATACCAAAACCAGATAAAAAGCAGTACAAAAAATAAAATAAAATAAAAAAGGAAAGGAAGGAAGAAAATTGCAGGCCAATATCATAGATGAACATGGAACATAGATGCAAGAACATAATGCAAAAATCCTTTACAAAATACTAGCAAACAGAATTCAGCAATACATTAAGAAGATCTTATACCACAATCAAGTAAGATTTATTCCAGGGATGCAAGGATGGTTCAGTATTTCAAATCAACTTGATACACACATTAAGGAAATGCAAGATACGGTGTCTGGGTGGCTCAGTTAGTTAAGTGTCTGCCTTCAGCTCAGGTCATGATCCCAGAGTCCTGGGATCAAGACCCACTTCAGGCTCCCTCCTCAGCAGAGAGTCTGCTTCTCCCTTTCCCTCTGCTGCTTCCCCCTCCTTGTGCTATCTCTCTTTCTGCCAAATAAATAAATAAAATCTTTACCAAAAAAATGGAGGATAAAAATCATATGATCCTCTCAACAGATGCAGAAAAGCATTTGACAAAATTCAACATCCACTTATGATGAAAACTCTCAATAAATACCTCAGTGTAAGAAAGGGCATATAAGACAAACTCACAACTAACATCATACTCAGTGGTGAAAGCTGAAGCTTTTCATCAGGAACAATAGAAAGATGCCTACTCTCACCACTTCTATTCAATACAGTTCTAGAAATCCTAGCCATAGCAATCAAAGAAGAAAAAGAAAGAAAAAATATCCACATTGGTAAAACAAAAGTAAAACTGTCAATATTTTCAGATGACATTGTACTATAAATGGAAAATAAATATTTCCCAAAAAGCTATTACAACTCCTAAACTAATTGAATAAAGTTTCAGGATACAAAATTAATATGCAGAAAACTGCTGGATTTCCATATAATAATAACAAACTATCAGAAGAAGAAATTAAGAAAACAGTCCCACCTACAATTGAGTCAAAAATAATAAAATCTCTAGAAATAAGTTTAACCAAGGAGGTAAAAGACCTATATTCTGGAAACTGTAAGACATTGATGAAAGAACTAGAGATGACAAAAAACCATGTTCATGGGTTGAAAGAATTAATATGGTTAAGATGTTCATACTATCCAAAGCAGCCTATAGATGCAATACAATTCCTAGCAAAATTCCAACAGAGTTTTTCATAGAGCTAGAACAAATGACCCTAAAACTTATATGGAATGACAAGACCCTAAATAGCCAAAACAATCTTGAGAAAGAAGAACAAAGCTGTAGGTATCATGCTGCCTGATTCAAGGCTGTGGTTATCAAAACAGTACAGTACTGGCTGTGGTTATTGAAACAGTACAGTACTGGCACAAAAATACATACATATATCAATGGAACAGAATAGAGAACCCAGAAATAAACACACACTTCTATGATCAATTAATCTATGACAAAAGTGGCAAGAATATACAGTGGGGGAAAGATAGTGTTGGAAAAACTGGACAATACATGTGGAAGAGTGAAACTGGACCACCTCTTCCCACTATGTACAAAAATAAACTCAAAATTAATTAAAGGCCTAAGTATAAGACCAGAAGTCATAAGAATTCTAAAAGAAAACAGGAATAAACTCTTGCACATCAGTCTTAGGAATATTTTTTGGGATCTCTCTCCTCAGGCAAAGGCAATAGAAGCAAAAATAAACAATTGTTCTTTTATCCATTTTGAGTTTATCTTTGTGTACAGTGTAAGAGAATGGTTGAGTTTCATTCTTCTACATATAGCTGTCCAGTTTTCCCAGCACCATTTATTGAAGAGACTGTCTTTTTTCCACTGTATATTTTTTCCTGTTTTGTCGAAGATTATTTACCCATAGAGTTGAGGGTCCATATCTGGGCTCCCTACTCTGTTCCACTGGTCTATGTGCCTGTTTTTATGCCAGTGCCATGCTGTCTTGGTGATCACAGCTTTGTAGTAAAGCTTGAAATCAGGTAATGTGATGCCTACCGCCAATTTTATTTTTGTTTTTCAACATTTCCATAGTGATTCGGGGTCTCTTCTGATTCCATACAAATTTTAGGATTATTTGCTCCAGCTCTTTGAAAAATACTGGTGGAATTTTGATCGGAATGGTATTAAAAGTATAGATTGCTCTAGGCAGTATAGACATTTTAACAATGTTTATTCTTCCGATCCAAGAGCATGGAATGGTCTTCCATCTTTTTGTGTCTTCTTCAGTTTCTTTCATGAGTATTCTGTAGTTCCTCGAGTATAGTTCCTGTACCTCTCTGGTTAGGTTTACTCCCAGGTATCTTATGGTTTTTGGTGCTATAGTAAATGGAATTGATTCTCTAATTTCCCTTTCTGTGTTTTCATTGTTAGTGTATAAGAGAGCAACTGGTTTCTGTACATTGATTTTGTATCCTGCCACGTTGCTGAATTGCTGTATGAGTTCTAGTAGTTTGGGGGTGGAGTCTTTTGGGCTTTCCATATAAAGAATCATGTCATCTGTGAAGAGAGAGAGTTTGACTTCTTCATTGCCAATTTGGATACCTATTATTTCTCTTTGTTGTCTGATTGCTGTTGCTAGGACTTCTAATACTATGTTGAACAAGAGTGGTGAGAGTGGCCATCCTTGTCGTGTTCCTGATCTCAACAGGAAAGCTGCAAGCTTTTTCCCATTGAGGATGATATTTGCTGTGTGTCTTTCATAGATAGATTTGATGAAGTTCAGGAATGTTCCCTCTATCCCTATACTTTGAAGCGTTTTAATCAGGAACAGATGCTGAATTTTGTCAAATGCTTTTTCTGCATCAAGTGAGAGAACCATGTGGTTCTTCTCTCTTCTCTTACTAATTTGTTCTATCACATTGATTGATTTGCAAATGTTGAACCATCCTTGTAACCCAGGGATGAATCCCACCTAGTCATGGTGGATAATCTTTTTAATGCGCTGTTGGATCCTGTTTGCTAGGATCTTGTTGAGAATCTTAGCATCCATATTCATCAGTGATATTGGTCTGAAATTCTATTTGGTAGGGTATTTGCCTGGTTTGGGGATCAGGGTAATGCTGGCTTTATAGAAAGAGT
>NC_081570.1:71969174-71970710 GCF_022355385.1 Mustela nigripes | reverse complement strand
ACCCAGGGATGAATCCCACCTAGTCATGGTGGATAATCTTTTTAATGCGCTGTTGGATCCTGTTTGCTAGGATCTTGTTGAGAATCTTAGCATCCATATTCATCAGTGATATTGGTCTGAAATTCTATTTGGTAGGGTATTTGCCTGGTTTGGGGATCAGGGTAATGCTGGCTTCATAAAAAGAGTCTGGAAGTTTTCCTTCTGCTTCAATTTTTGGAAACAGCTTCAGGAGAATAGGTGTTATATCTTCTTTGAAAGTTTGGTAGAATTCTCCAGGGAATCATCAGGTCCTGGACTCTTGTTTTTTGGGAGGTTTTTTGATCACTGCTTCAATCTCGTTACAGATATCAGTCTATTCAGGTTGTCAATTTCTTCCTGGTTCAATTTTGGGAGTTTATAGTTTTCCAGGAATGCATCCATTTCATTTAGGTTGCTTAGGTTATTGGCATATAACTATTGATAATAACTTCTGGTGATTATTTCTACTTCCTTGGGTGTTAGTTGTGATCTCTCCCTTTTCATTCATAATTTTATTAATTTGGGCTTTCTCTCTTTTCTTTTGGATTAGTGTAGCCAATGGTTTATTGATCTTATTGATTCTTTCAAAAAACCAGCTTCTAGTTTCATTGATATGTTCTACTGTATCTCTGGTTTCTACCTCATTGATCTCTGCTCTCAACGTGAGACAGGAATCCATCAGAATCCTAGAGGAGAACATAGGCAGTAATCTCTTCGATATCAGCCACAGCAACTTCTTTCAAGATATGTCTCCAAAGGCAAAGGAAACAAAAGCAAAAAATGAACTTTGGGGACTCATCAAGATCAAAAGCTTCTGCACAGCAAAGGAAATAGTCAATAAAACTAAGAGGCAACCCACGGGAGAAGATATTTGCAAATGACAGTACAGACAAAAGGTTGATATCCAGGATCTATAAAGAACTCCACAAACGCAACACATACAAAACAGACAATCATATCAAAAAATGGGCAGAAGTTATGAACAGACACTTCTCCAATGAAGACATACAAATGGCTATCAGACACATGAAAAAATGTTCCTCATCACTAGCCATCAGGGAGATTTAAATAAAACCACATTGAGATACCACCTTACACCAGTTAGAATGGCCAAAATTAGCAAGACAGGAAACAACATGTATTGGAGGGGATGCGGAGAAAGGGGAACCCTCTTACACTTTGGGTGGGAATACAAGTTGGTGCAGCCACTTTGGAAAACAGTGTGGCGATTCCTCAAGAAATTAAAAATAGAGCTTCTCTATGACCCTGAAATTGCACTACTGGGTATTTACCCCAAAGATACAGATGTAGTGAAAAGAAGGGCCATCTGTACCCCAACGTTTATAGCAGCAATGGCCACGGTTGCCAAACTGTGGAAAGAACCAAGATGCCCTTCAACGGACGAATGGATAAGGAAGATGTGGTCCGTATACGCTATTGGAGAATTATGCCTTCATCAGAAAGGATGAATACCCAACTTTTGTAGCAACATGGATGGGACTGGAAGAGATTATGCTA
>NC_081570.1:71961184-71969074 GCF_022355385.1 Mustela nigripes | reverse complement strand
GATGCCCTTCAACGGACGAATGGATAAGGAAGATGTGGTCCGTATACGCTATTGGAGAATTATGCCTTCATCAGAAAGGATGAATACCCAACTTTTGTAGCAACATGGATGGGACTGGAAGAGATTATGCTGAGTGAAGTAAGTCAGGCAGAGAGAGTCAATTATCATATGGTTTCACTTATTTGTGGAATACAACAGGTAGCATGGAGGACAGGGGGAGATGGAGAGGAGAAGGGAGTTGAGGGAAATTGGAAGGGGAGGTGAACCATGAGAGACTATGGACTCTGAAAAACAATCTGAGGGTTTTGAAGGGGTTGGGGGTGGAAGGTTGGGGGAACTAGGTGGTGGGTATTGGAGAGGGCACAGATTGCATGGAGCACTGGGTGTGGTGCAAAAACAATGAATGCTGTTATGCTGAAAAGAAATAGAAAATTAAAAGAAAATATACAATTGTATTATATCAAACTAAAAAGCTTTTTCACAGTAAAGAAAACCATCAAAAAACAAAAAGGCAGCCTTATAAATAGGAGAAGATATTTATAAATGATATATCTGATAAAAGATTACTATCCAAAATACACAAAGAACTCATACAATTCAACAGAAATAAAACAATCTGATTTTTAAAAAATGGATAGAGAACCTGAATAAGTATTTTTCCAAAGAAGACATACAGAAGGCCAAGTGACACATGAAAAGATGCTCAACATCACTAATCAGGGAAATACAAATCGGAATCACAATGAGATTTCATGTCACAGCTGTCAGAATGACTAGTATCCAAAAAGAAAAAAGAGGAGGAGGAGGAGGGGGAGGGAGAGGAGGAGGAGGAAGAAAAAGAAAGGAAGAAAGAAAGAAAATGTTGGTAAGGGTGTGGGGTAAAAAGTAACCCTCATGAACTGTTGGTGGGAATGTAAATAGGTATAGCCACTATTTAAAACAGTATGGAGATTCCTTAAGAAATTAAAAATAGAAATAATGTATGACCCAGCTATTTGACTTACAGGTATTTATCTGAAGGAAATGAAAAACATTGAAAAGATACATGCACCTATATGTTCATTGCAGCATTACTTACAATAGCCAAGATATGGAAACAGCCTAAGTGTTTACTGATAGATGAATGGATAAAGAAAATGTAGTATGTGCGCGCACACACACACACACACACACACACACACACACACACAATGTGATATAACTCAGCCATAAAAAGGAGTGAAATCTTGCCATTTGTGACGATATGGGTGTACCTAGAGGGCATTATGCTAAGTGAAATAAATAAGAAAAAAATACTGTATGATTTTACTTATATTTGGAGTCTAAAAAACAAAACAGAAACAGACTTATAAATTACAGAACAAACTGTCCAGAGAGGACCGTGCAGAGAGATGGCTGAAATAGGTGAAGGGGATTAAGAGTTACAAACTTCTAGTTATAAAATAAATAAGTCATGGGAATGTAATGTAAAAGTACAACAGAGTACATATGATCAGTAATATTATAATAACTACATATGGTAACAGATGGTGATATTCTGGTGATCACTCATAATGTGTATAAATATTGAATCACTGTGTCGTATGTTTGAAAAATAATATAATATTGTATCTCAACTGTATTTCAAAAAATATGCCTATCCATCTGAAAATTTATATTAAGTGGACTTCATTTTTTTAATATTTTTCCTTGCAGAATCATTATGAGATTCTCTTTAAATAATTCCATGCTTATGATATTCTTGGTATTGTTAAAATTCAATCATTTGAAATTATTTAGTGGAGCTAAGCAAATAATTATATATTTGGTTTCATATTTTTGGAAAAAAACATTCTGCACTAACTATATTATCTGCATTCACAAATACTTGGATCCAGCTGTGAAACTGATTATTTTTGCATGTGGTCTCTGTAGGGTCCTGTTGGAGAACAAGGAGAGAGAGGAGAGCCTGGAGGAGAGGGCTATAAGGTAAATATAGCAAATTTCACACCCTGCTGCTAATTCTAATTAGCGTTCTCTGTGATCTTTCTCAGTTTCAAAAGAAAACAAGCATCACTGAGTTATTAGTAACATCTTGTGGTTTTGATCCTAGAACAAGCCTAGCTGTTTGTACTTTCTGTTCCTTCTTTTTAAAATCATCTTCATCTTCTCCTATTGCTGTTTTTTCCTCATCATTCATATCTCAGCTGAAGTGTTACGTCCTGAAAGACCTTCTCTAACTGTCCTTTCTAGCCCTCCCTTTATAACATATTTAATGTTGTCTATATTTTCTTACCTCTTTTTTTATACATTTGTGTAGGTTTTGTTTGTTCATTGCCTATTTTTCCCTAACAAAAAGTAAGATCAATGAAAATAATACTCTTTTCTGGCTTCTTCATCATATCCCAAATTTCTAGAACATAATGTTCCTGGTGTACAGCAGGAATTCAATGGAGTTGTCAAATGGGAGAATGAATGTCATATTCTCAAGCCTTCTGTCAGTTCTTGTCCTCTTTCATTCTTAGACGTATTTTGTGAGACCAACTTCATCGGCCAAAATTATATTAGGCTAAGTGTAGAATTTATTTTGTGTCATTTTTTATTAGCACATTTGTGTTCAAGATGTTGTGTATTCTTGCCTCATCTCACTTTTCTTCCTGTTTACAGTGTCAATAGCTAAACAAAATAGTCACTGCTAGCTCTCCTCCTATAGTTTCTATGTCGTTCCTTTGCTCACAGCATTCTGTGCCTACTTACAGTATTATCCAATCTTTATTTACATAAATCCTATCTATCTTTTATATGCTAGTTCAAACTCCTTTTTTCACAACTCACTCTAACAGGAATATTTTCCTATTCTGTAGTCCCATAATATTTATTATTTATAAAAATTATTCAACAGAAATATGTTACCATCTTCTGTTACTGATATTTTGCTAATTATTGTTAAGTGCAGGTCTCTTGGCTCTCCAATTTGAGTATGACTTCTCTCTTTCTTCTACAATGTTTTGTTTTGAGCTTTGTACATAATTGTATATAATATGTATATAACCATCATTCATTTTTAATAATGAAGTGATGGGTTATTTGAGCCGATATGCACCTCTCATATAAAATTTCAGTAATCATATCTGAAATGAAGATTTAAATAGCCAGATTCAATGAACAAGCCGGTAGGTACATAATTATCATCAATAAATTGATTTTCTCAAACTTGAAATCTGAAAAATCAACTTCCAGTTCCTAAAATTCTCTTTGAAGCAAATGTTGAAGGTAGTTCTAAATGTTTGTGAAATTGTTGTGGTGACCATCTTGCATTTCTTCTATTTTTAGAGAAGCATTTTTAGAACATTATACATATATTCTCTTTCAAATTTATGTAACATTTGTATCTATAAGTGTTTATTAATCTAAAGAATCCAGTGTATTTACTTGAAAATGGGTTTTCTTTGGGTTGAAAAGCCAACCCACTGCTTCCAGAATAATTTGAGAAGCATCTTAAACATCCTTGGTTTTTGCTGTGCATAACTTGACACATTCTCGGGAAAATCAGGTTCTTGAAATATCTTCTTTTGGCCTCTACCAACTACAAAACATGTGGTAGCTAAACCAGCAAATTTACTTCTTCTTTTGGAAGAAGAAGACAATCTCTTCACGTGGCGAGCAGAAGAAAAACCCTGCCTGCCTCACTCTGGATAGTCACACCTTATTCAGAAATCCTTCATCAGAGAACTTCTTCTAGGGCTACTGTGGAATCTGTTTCTCCTTCCTCATTCCATAAATACTTCTGGTTTTCAGCGGTAGATATTTCATGAATTAGTTTGATCCACATCTTCCTTTCTGTCTTATTCTACCCTATGTCCTTAGGCTTTAGAGGTCATTTCATCATTTGTTGCTGTTTTTATTCTAAACAAGCCATCTTGAGCCAGACAGCCACAGTAATTTTATTGATTAGATATCTGAAAGCCATGAAATATCCACACTTGTCCCCTGCCAAGCTTTCCCAAGCACAAGGTTGATTCATATAGGGGAAATATGCTTCATTTAGTTAAATGATTCTGTTGTAGCCTCAGGTAAAATTTTTAAATATTTGCTTTTCTGTAATTTTAAAATTAAATTTTAAAATTGCCCTATGTTAGTTTAGTTTTCCTCAGTTTTGCCTGAATTACTTTAATAACTTTTTAACTAGACTCCCTATCCCTAGTTATAGCCCTTTCAAATCCATTCTCCTCTTAACATGTTCTGTCAGATGAATCTCCATTTATTCCCCCATGCTATCTCCTCTGCCAGAATGGCTTCTTTCTACTTTACAGCCTGGAACATTCATCCTTCAAGATTCATCACTTCCCTTGTAAAATTGACCATCTACCTCCCCTTGGCCTTTTAGCTCATCCTACTACTAATATTATTAGGCAAGTCAGTCATTCTCATAACCTTGTCTACATGACTTTATAATATTTACTATAGCATATTTAATTTTTAACCCTGCAGAAAAATGGCGTTTGTCAATTTTTATTATGATAGAAAGAATCAGAGGATTTATAGTAAAACCCCTAGAAAGGATATTTGTTTTTAGTAAGATTTATATCCAGACTTCACAAAACCAAAGGAAGCAATTGGCTATTTAATGATCATCCTAAAAGAGTCCCTGTAAACTATAGACAAAAATGGTAGAAAATTCAATTGGACATTGATGGTTTTGAGTTTTACAGTTTGCTCATATGCTCAGCCTCACTGCACTCTATAACTCCAGCTTTTCATCAATAGCTTCTCTCCTGAGTTCTGCTTTATAAATGACCTATAATCTTTATATTTATTTGTACCAAACTTCCTCTTAACTGACCTGATTCTGTTATTGCTGACTCTGCTCATGTTTTACTGGTAAGGCCATGTGTGGTAATGGTATTCTCTTTAGTTATGTCCATATTCTATAGAAACCTTTCCAAACTAGCCTTTCTCTCTTGCCACTGTTCATCCTCTTAAAGAGGATTCCTTTTTTTTTTTTTTTTTTTAGATCAGGAAGATGTATTTTTTTTTTAAGGAAATTGGATCTTAAAGCCATAAACATTGGCCTCAAAGAATGCAAACAAAGAAGGCTTCAACTGATCTTTCTATAAGATAAATTAAATATTGTTAGCCTATGTGGACAATCCTTAATTCTCCTAGTCCAGAAAAAGGAGATGAGCCTATGGCATTCTTTCTGTAATATACAGAGTAGGAAAAAAGAATTCTGAAGCAAAGAGGACAGTAGGGAAGGGGATAAAAGAGATTACATGCAGAATTCTTCATGCAGAATTCTGATATGCCCTTGGGTTGTTGCTAGTTTCTATTTACACACTTGAAAAGGGAAATGTGTAGGTTAGCATTCCTTCTTAGGAGGTCTAGGGTAATGATAGGTTGCTGAATATCAAAGTCACCTGATGTGCCTTGGTATTAGATACAGTAACAACTCCCAGTTTTCAATTCAATAGATCTATTGAAGTGGTATGAACTTAATTTGTAAAAATGGAGACCATAGTTTACTTCCACAGTGAGAATAGGTTGAAGAAAGAAATTTGTTCTCAAACTTTCTATTCCTATGGTCATTTACCATATGAATTTACTGACCAAAATTACTGTAAACTGGTGGTTTAAAAAAATAGAAATTTATTCTCTCATAGTTCCAAATACCAGGACCTGAAATTGAAGAGTAGCAGACCATGCTCCCTCCCACAGGCCCTAGAGGAGAATCCTTCCTTTCCTCTTCTGGCTTCTGGTGGTTGACAGGTCTCCTGGTGGCCCCAGACACTCCAGTGTCTGCCTCTGTCTTCACGAGGCCCTCCCCTTTATTGTTTGTCTCTCTCTCTCTTTTAAGGGTACTTGTCATAGACAATTCAGGATAATATCTTTTTAAGATCATTAACTCAGTGATACCTGCAAAGACCCTTTTTCCAAATGAGATCATATTCACAGGTTATGGGGATTAGGACATAGAATCTTCATTCACCCCACTACATTAACCTATGTGCAAAACAAAACTACACTTTCCATTCTTTCTCAGTTATCATAATATCTATTGGACATTATGTTCTATAACATTTCTGAGAGAAAATAATGATTTATTATATTTAAATTGCATTTTGTAACATTTTGCTACCATTTTAAGTGATACTACTCTATTCTCTAAGTTACATGTCTCTATTTACTCTAATAATATAATCATATCTTCCTAGGGTCATGTGGGTTTACCGGGACCAAGAGGTGCTGCTGGACAACAAGGGCCCCCAGTATGTTTTGAAAATACTCTTTGTAATTCTGGCATTGACAAAAAATTGATGTTTATATATCTCATTTTGTCCCTGCTTCATATGTGATTTACATTTGGTTTCCTGTTAAAGGGGGAGCCAGGTGACCAGGGTGAACAAGGACTAAAAGGAGAGAGAGGATCTGAAGTAAGTTGAAATTATTTAAGACAACTTGAAACTTATTGTTGGTTTGAGAAGGCACAGACATTTGTAATTTAAATGAACATTCACCCTTCCAGAGCAAGGATCACTGTAGGCCCCTAATGAGAGTGTTGGGCAATAATTATGCCAAAACAGGATTATTGGTTATTTCATCTTTTTTGATTGCAATCCCAGTTTCCCTTTATCAGCAGCCTTTTCTGGCTTTGTGAAAATGGCCTAGAGTTGTCCAAAACAAATGGTCGCTCCTTGGGGTTTCAAGCAAAAATATCAATAATCCTTAAAACCAGCATTGAAAAGTGAAAACCTATCAGTCAAACCTATGTAGTTGTAATAAGGTTAAGGATAGAAATAGTTTGACTATGGTACACAGATTCACAATTGGTGTAAAATATTTTTTTCCATATGACAAGCCAATTATCTGTTATCAAACAAGCAACAAATGTATTAACTATTGCATTTAGACATGTCTTTTCCTGTGTACTGTTAAATGTTGCCTCAACCTTACTGAAGGTTGTTGCCTTATAACTTGCTTTGTAATTTGTACCATCAGTTCATTGCTACCTTGTTTTTCATAGCATTCTGATTTCACTTGCTATTGATTTTAATTTCTTGAGAAAACATACTGTATTTTAGTAATAAATCAGGTGAGAATGGATAAAAAGCAATCAATTTGAGACCACATTTCTCCTAATTTGTTAAGTCTTCCTCCATACTTTGTGTTTCCTACTTATGGAAATAAGTAATAAAATTGGGTTGAATCTGATATTACATAGGTGCTCACTCACCTAAAGCCATTTTGAATAGTCTCGACTATATTCCAGTCTTGACTTCCTGTGAGCTTCCTTAATAAATAAGAACTAATAAATAAAAAATAAAAACATCCAATTGAAGGCAACCCTTAACAAGAAAAAATGCGGAGAGAGAAGGTAATTGTCCCATTTAATTGGAATTTTTAATACCCAAATTGGAAAGAATAGTGGAAAAAGCCTAGAACACTACTACTGCTTTCATTTGACTTCCTTATATTTGCATTAAGTGCCTAAGGGTACAAATGCTCTCCCAACTTTGAGTCTAAAATTTTTAATCTCTTATAATTAGTACTTTCATATTCTCAATATGTTTTTTCTTTTTTGACATATGTCAGGAAGAAGAAATTTTTGAAATATTTGTTAGTATCTATTAAAAATTATGCCAATGCAATTCAAATATTCTTCTCAGACAACTACATTTCCAGCTGACATGGTCAGATCTCCCTTGGTATTAGAGCCAAAAAATGCTGGGGAAACATACTTTAAATTCTGTATAATTCAAGGGAATTAGTTCTACCCTGCTTTGGGCAATGCTGCCATACAGTTCAAGTTACATTAAAAACCCTCTTAGAGGGGCGCCTGGGTGGCTCAGTGGGTTAAGCCGCTGCCTTTGGCTCAGGTCATGATCTCAGGGTCCTGGGATCGAGTCCCGCATC
>NC_081570.1:71907761-71961084 GCF_022355385.1 Mustela nigripes | reverse complement strand
CTCAGAGGGTTAAGCCGCTGCCTTTGGCTCAGGTCATGATCTCAGGGTCCTGGGATCGAGTCCCGCATCGGGCTCTCTGCTCAGCAGGGAGCCTGCTTCCTCCTCTCTCTCTCTGCCTACTTGTAATCTCTCTCTGTCAAATAAATAAATAAAATCTTTAAAAAAAAAAAAACCCTCTTAGAATTTAAAGTAGTTATAATTGCTACAAATTGAATAATCATTGACCCTGTCTTACTCACTAGGGACACCTTCGGCAGCCAGGTGGATTTTGTCCAATTGTTGTCATCTTGTTTTTGCAAAGCTTCAAATTTGTTTTTTAGGGTTGCAAATGGCCCTTTAAAATCATCTGAACCACCCTCTCTTTTTCAGATGAAGAAATTTAAGTCTCAGAGAGATTGAGTTACCTAAGATCGCAGAATTAGTTAACAGAACCAAAGCTAGAAATTTCCTGACTCCCAGTGTTATATAAAAGCCTTCTATTACTTTGAAATCTTTTATAAGTTAAGGAAAATATGATTAACTTAACCAACTAACTTATTCATTGGACTCTCATGCATGAGACAGTGGGCAACTATAAAGAAAAAGAGCAAGCCAAAGCCAATTGCACAACCACTACATTTTCAAAGACTTTTTAAATTCAAATATAGTGAACTGTCCTATAATGGCTTTCAAAGACTAAGACTCAAGCCAAAATCTTATTTTTCTTCCAAAACCAAATTCCAGATTCAGTGAATTGAAATTTCTTGGTTAAGAAAAAAAAGAAGAGAGAAAGAATAATTATTGTCAAACTCTATTGATTGTAAACCTATCCTCTCTAACAAAGTTAGAACTAACAATGTATCAAGGTAACTGTTTTTCAGTTTCACTTAAATAAAAAACAAACAAGGGTTGTACTATAATGACACATTTTATATTCTTTTTTTTTTCTTTTTTTCTTCTTTTTTTTTTTTTTGACACAGAGAAAGATCACAAGTAGGCAGAGAGGCAGGCAGAGAGAGAGGGGGAAGCAGGCTCCCCACTGAGCAGAGAAAGATGCGGGGCTCGATCCCAGGACCCCGAGATCACGACCTGGGCCGAAGGCAGAGGCTTAACCCACTGAGCCACCCAGGCACCCCTATAATGACACATTTTAAAATGTCTTTTATCCAAAGAATTAGACTACCTTCTCTAGGAGCCTATAAACTGGTACAATCTCCATGAAAGGAAAGCTGTTTTAAGTGGATCTAATTTCAAATGGGCCATTCTGTTTTTTAAAACTAGCCAAACAAAAAGAAAGCACAATTTTATGCTTACTCTAAAGAATACATGTAAATTTATTTTCCTTTCCTATTATGAGAACAGAAAAGTCTATTTGTTCACTTATGGGGTACTTAATATTTAAATACAGTAATATGAATAAGTTAAGTTTAAAAGTATCATTAGAATACTGTTTGAATTCTGGGTATTGGTTAAAGAGTAACTTTTTTTCCTTTGTAAGATAGCAACTCAGTTATGTACCAGCACCTTATATGACAAATATTTTCTTTGTCTTTGGCCCAAAACTATAATTTCCTATTGAAATAGACCTGCTCTGTATAAGATTAATGTTTAGTAATGTTTGGCTCTTAATTTATTTATAAGTCAATAATTCCACTTTGAGATTTTTTTATGCACATTTTTTTAAAAAAGATCAATGTTCTACGCTTTTTTTTTTCATTTATTTATTTTCATCATAACAGTATCATTATTTTTTCACCACTTTGTTGATCTTTATGCATTTAAAATCTCAATTGTAAGACTAGGTTTTTTCTAGCTGGCTTACTTCCTTTGAGTATGATCATAATAATTGTAATAAAGAACTCTTTCCTGAATTGAACATCTCAAAACAGCAGACTATAGTTTTGTTTGCTAAATACTTTTTGTCTTGAATAGACAGATTTTGCCTCAAGTGTCCTATTACAAGTAGCAAAATATAGTTTCAAAATAATTTTTATAGTCATACTTTCCCTTTCATGTTATTCTATAGGGAGCTGCTTCCTGTTGCCCATTCAAGTCTGAAAAACATTCTGATTTTCATGATAATAGACCCATACATGTAGATTTCAGTACACAACATTTAACTTCTCTGAAATAATCCCTAACATAATCATGATCCAAAAATGTAATCAGTCTGTGATGATATGTGAATCTCTTTGTTTTTGTTATACAAACATTTGAAGTAAAACCCTTATTTATATGTGTAGTATATCTGAACCATAAGACATAAAATCAGGTATACTAAAAATATAACTTTGTTTTTTGTGTTCTTTATAATAGAACTTAACATCTGTCCTGAGTGCCCAGCCTGCCTGGTGGTAGAAACCTAATGGGTTGGAGACAAAAAAAAAAAAAAAAAAAAGGAAACCTAATTGGTGGAAGTCTAATCAATGAGTGCCTTTAACTCTAGCCACACAAATATCCTACATTTGATTTAGAGTTTTCCCTATTCACTCCCTTGTCAAGTTTATAGTTACATGCTGAGTAGCAGTGGTGGGGAAGAGGAATGGAAGGTGAGTGTGGTCTTTAGTCATCTGTCCACCCTAGTATACACTGAAATGCTCATCATCCATGTAGGTCCCCAGTTGCCATCATCCCACCATGCTGACATCTACCTTGACCCTTCCTTGCAGAAGAAGCTCTTCAAACCATGCTGACATGTATAGCTATTTTCTGAGTATAGAAAAGGTACAAAGTCTCCTTACATAGGCCCTTAACGGCTATATGCTCTATTCTTGGCCCTGTGGAAATACATTCTGCTAATTCCTATACCATGCTAGGTGCTTGGGGAACTCAGACTTTCTCAAGCCCACCAGCCTACACATCTCATGCAGAAATTTCTACTCTATTGCTGACACTCAGTGCAGTTTATGTGGACTTCAGAATGAAGACTTTAGCCTCCCTAGCCATTGTCTCCGTGCTCAAATCCCCACACTTCTCTGAGGGTATCATTCCTTATACACACCCCAGGACATGAGGACAGAGTGAGGTGTGAAGGGCCCATCTCAGAGACTCCCGTCAGAGCCAAACAATCTTGCTTCTCTACGTTTCTCCAATTTGAAGATCTTTATATCCCCTTAAATAGGAAAAATTTTCTCTTACACTATTGCAATTCTAAGTCTGTTCTTTATGGCAGAATGTATGACTTGCATTCTTTGTCAACTTGGTTTTTGATAATCAAATATAGACTTTAAATATTTAAAAATCAGGCTTTTGCTTTTAAAAATATATTCTTCCCAAAATATTATATCCTCAAATTGTTACTCGGCCATGAGTTACAGAGGACTATTTTGAAATTCATAAACTAAGGAATAGTCTATTTTGAAAACCTAAAATCCAGAACAGATCTATCACTTTGCCTAAAAACAAATACTGTAAAGGAAAAAACACTCTTGTTAATATATCTGAATATTATCACAGTTCATATAATATTTAATGAGTGCTATTAGAGATAACTGAAATAACAATTTTTTCAATATTTAAAATCTTATTTATTTTACTTCCTTATTTTGTTCTAAAAGATATATTACATTTTAGAGATCAAATAATTCTAGCAATTGCATCTTCTTCAGCTAAGTCAGATCATCTACTGTTTCTTTTCCTGGTTTCCTTACCCTTAGAAGGACTTCATATTAGTGAATTTTTAATGCAAGTAAATTAGTTTTCCAAGCTGGAAGTAGAACTCTTATTATATATATCTTCCCATTATCAAATTTGTACAAAGTTGGATTTTTATTTCTTATAGAAAATGTCCTTTTTTTCCTATGACTGCATGTACTATTTCTTCTTGAAATGTTAAGATCATTTTCAGAGGATGTAATATGTTATAAAATTATTTACTTTGTTATTGTTGTCAACTTGAATCTTTGGCATGATTTACCTTCAAATTTGAATAACTTAATATCCCATTTTGGTGGAATTGTTCTGTTTGTGAGAACTTTCAGTGACTTCTGAGAAATGTGTCTGGTAATGACAATATGCTTCTTTTTCTTATTTGTGAACTAGGTCACTCTTTTCCACATTTTTCTTTTTAAAATAATTTTAGGATATCATCAGAATAATGGCATGATTCTCAAAGGGCAAAGTTCCTAACTATCCTGGCAGACCAGTTACTGCTGAATCAATTATGATTTAAAACATCTCACACATGGAAAAACAAAGAGTTCCGTGGGAAATAAATATCTTTTCTTTGATTCACAAGTATGTTCTTCTCTCTGATTCCAGATAAGCACATTTTAGGCTATTGGTTCATGTCTCTTACGACATTGTAAGTGTCTTGGGATCAGTAACTTTACCTTTGCATCTCCAGCACATACAAAATAGTCAATAAATGTTTATGAAATTAGTAAACCACTTAGCCACATTCAACGGGAAGACAAAGGCCCTATCTGAAAACATGAACATTTATCTGATAATATTCAGTTCCCTTTTAGAGCCAAGATTTAAATTCTTAAATCCTAGGATTTGGAGCTAGGTGGAAATTCATAGATTATCTGGTCAAATTATCTTGTTTTCAGATAAAGAAAATGGCTCCCAGGCAATCTCAGTGATGTATAGCTAGCCTCTGGCAGCACTGGCTGCAGAATCCCAGGCTCCGGTTTCTTTTCTATGCCTTCAGCTTAGCGAAGTTTATTAAAATTAACTGACAATTGTGTTTCACATTTTTAGGGTCCTAGGGGGAAAAAAGGAGCTCCTGGTCCTTCTGGGAAACCTGGGATTCCTGTAAGTAGCAGGCCCTTTTCATCTTTGTTTTTCTAAATAGAATTGGCAGCTTCAGCATGCAGAAAAGTTTGGGGCCAATTATGACAAGTCTTGGATAAATCAGCTTGTCTTCAAAAAAAATTTAAGCCCAAGCTGGAACACAGAGGGAACAAAATATGACCGTTAGCTCAAAACCAGGCTTGCTATTTAAGTATAAGTCTCTGCAGTTGAAGGATGCTATTTTCCGGTGTTATGGAGCTCTCTCTGTGGACTCATCCTGCTCTCTGATCATAACTGAAAACAGGGAACTTGAAATATGACTAAATGATTAGTGACAAAGGTCAGAGATCCTCAAGCATGAATAAAAAGCATGAGCTGGATTGTACTTGAAGGACATATCCTTTCAGTTTCCTGGCAAACAGAACAGAAAGTCTTAGAAGAAAATATTTCAAATCATTTCATCACAGAACAAAGATTAATTTTACCTTAGCCATCAGTTTCCTCTGGCCAACCGAATTATGTGTTGACTGGCTTATTAGCAAATACTTACTTCTTGCTGGTCTTCCATAGCCAAGGGCTGGATGCCTACTTTGGGTGGCCTCTGTTGGTTCCAAAAAAAGTAAAGAAAATGAACATAAATTAAAAACACATACAGATCAGAGATTCATACAGATAAAATCCACTTGCCCAAGAGTAGAAACAAAATGTTCAGACCTTTATGCAGTCATATAATTATGTAGTTCAGAGTGGCAACAAAAAGAACCGTAATACATACACTTCTTGAGAAAGTAACAGGACATGAGGTTTTGCAGATGGTAAAATACTGTTGTATCATAAACTGACAGCTTACTTTTCTCCATAGCTGGAGAGAGCAGAGGCCAGGACAATGAAAAATATGGGAGAATTACCCTGAAACTGAAAAGCTTATACAGTAATTTTTCATAAACTTGGCATTTCTCTTTAGGGATTTAAAGACAGGTAGCTGGTCTGTTGAATACAAAAGGGAATTCAGGAAACAGGAAAATTTATCCTAGGGCAGGGTATTAAAAATGTAAACATCCCTCTCCCAAATATAAAGGTATTTATCACTTAAACATTTGCATAGCATCTCTCTATAATCCATGTAATTTTTGATTACCAAGGGTCTTCCTGGCCTACCTGGGCCAAAAGGCATGCATGGACACCATGGAGCTGATGGCATTTCAGGAAACTCTGGAAAAGTTGGGCTACCAGGAAAACAGGGACTTCCTGTGAGTAGAATGAATCTCTTTTTACTTTTCCTTATTTATACACATCTCTTGGGTAGACCATATATATTTTGGCTTTCTTAGTTTTGATATTGGTTCAGATTAGCCAACCACTGGCCAACAACAAAGCTTATTGTAGCCAACGACAAAGTTGTTTTAGAATTGTGTTTATGATCTTCAGGGAATGTGTGAGTATATTCTCTTGGATATTTTATATCCAACGACTCTTATTATCAATAATACAGGAGGGCGCCTGGGTGGCTCAGTGAGTCAAGCCTCTGCCTTCGGCTCAGGTCACGATCTCAGGGTCCTGGGATCAAGTCCCGCATTGGGCTCTTTGCTCAGCAGGGAGCCTGCTTCCCCATGTCTCTCTCTGCCTGCCTCTTTGCCTACTTGTGATCTCTCTCTATGTCAAATGAATTAAATAAATAAATGAATAAATAAATAAATAAATAAAACATGCCATTTTTGCGCATATAAAAGCTTGTAAATAAGAACCATAATGAAGCAAAATTTTAACGACTACACAGCGTGGCTGTGTCTTGGGTTCATCAAATATCTTGAGCTACCTTTGGCACATTTAAGGGTTAGCAGTAACTCAGTGGAAATTCTGCCAAAATTCATTTTCCCTTTACTTACAGCCTCAGTATTTTATAAAAATTGTGTGACTATTTTCTGTGTTTATCAAGTGGTGATGCAATAATATAGCTTCTCCCTGATTTTAATGCAAATCTTTATCTAATTTATTTGATCAGAAATTTAAAAGTCACATTTTGTCTTCATTTAGCCATTTCTCCTCTTTCCTTCCCTAATGTCCTCATAATCCAGATTTTTTTTAAATCTAACTTGGTGTTTTCATTTGAAATATTAGAATAATAAACCATGTACTTTCAAGAACCCTGTAATATTTACTCTTACATTTCTGCTATTTGGATGTGGTTTTCTATGGACCTGTTTTTCTTCTGTTAAATACTAAATCAATCCCACTTGTTTATTTAAATGTAGCATGATACTAAACCTAAGCCCAAACCCAAACTAATATTCTTCTTTCACTATGATGACATGTCTCCCTTTAAAATAGTTAATTACTTAGTTAATTAATTAAATTAAGAAACTATGAGCTAGCCAGTTTCATTATTTCAGAAGTAATACAGCCAGATTCCATTTGAAAAGGTGAAAAAGAATTTTCAGATTCTATCTGAAAAGGAGTTTAAACATGGTTTCTATTTGTTTGGGAGGCAATATGTCAGAACATCAGAGCAACAGGTTAAGACCTAGAAAACTTTGATAGCAATCTGATGTCTTTAATTAAAATAGATATTTTATAGACTTCTGTCTGCCATTAACAACAGTCTGGTTGAAAGAGAATTTTCTTTCATTTGAGATCTCAGTCTTTAAGGGTGTTTATGCCCTGGATCCTCATTCTCATGCTGCTCTCCAGACTTACCATATACTAGTCTTAAAATGAGGTTGTGGGGGCGAGGGCTCCTGAGTGGCTCAGTTGGTTAAGCATCTGCCATAGGTCCTGGGATCCAGCCCTGTGGGGACCTCTCCTCTGGGGGAGCCGGCTTCTCCCTCTCCCTCTGCCTGCATTCTTCCACTTGTGCTTTCACTCTCTCTCTGTCAAACGAATAAATAAAATATTTTTTTTTAAAATGAGTTTGGGGATTTTTAAAACAATAGAGCATATTGAATTGGTCTGAGAGTCTTTTTATGGATTAAGATTTACTGGGAAATGTTACAGTAAATCTTACCTTACTACTTTAGGTAAGATTTTGAAGGTTGAAAACAAAGAAAACCAGATTTCAAAACATATCATATTTCTTGCTGCTGAACACAAGTTTGATCATGGAGGTGGTGCATATGTGGATGGATGGTATAAAAAATGAGTTGTAAATACTACTAATAGGAAAGAGATTTATTTAATTACTGGGAAGAGGGAATCATTTCTTATCTGACTAATACTATTAATTCAGATCCTCATTCCTGATATGGATAATAGACACCAGAATGTGTTTAATAAGAATTTCAGATAATTCAGTATATTAGGTAATCATCAGACATTAATGACAGGTCAACGTTATCAATTATGTTTTATATCTGTTTACTTAATGGTTTATGTGACAAACAACTTTTTTTCTGGCAATTATGTGACACCTGAATTTTCCCAGAAAGGGCTGAAAATTCCATAGAATGAAAACATTGACTTAGATTTCTAAAATATGAATTGTTTTCTAGGCATGAAAACAGCAATGTGGCAAGTAATTGTTACCTGCTGCTAGATTCTAGCCAAAAAAATAGACATTTTCTTACAACTCTACACTCTTCTTCAATAGTGATATCATGCTTAAAGGACCATAAGGTAATGACTAAGAGAAGGCCAATACAGGAAATAATCAGCATAAATAAGATACTGATTTCATTTGAGGCCACTCTAAGCCTTATTGCTAGAATCTACCATGCTGTTTTTATTGGCTGTATGGGTGAAGGATTATGCATGATGTCAAGTCACTGATTCTACATGGAACAGACAGGAATGTAGGGCACTTAAAGCCAGATTTTGAGGCTATTTGCACACTCAGGGCTATTCCAAAAGGCAGTTAGGATTCTAGAGTATCAACCAGGGCTGTTTGGTTGCAAACAACCAGACATCCAGACATGGATCTAGGGATTGCCCATATATGTGGCTTGCCCCAAATTTTGCCCACTGGGAGGATTTCCCTTTACTGATATCTTTCAGGCTTTAATGCAACAGCCATTCACTTCTAGCGGGTGGTGACATTCAATGCTGATCTATCTACATATCAGATCTGATCTTTCCTTCCACCATACTGGTAAAGGCCCTTCTCTAGGCTGAAGGAACAGAGGTAAAGCAGTTGAGCAGGTATCATGGAAATCTTAGTTGGCTGCTTACATATTTTGTTTGCTGTCTCTTGACCTGGTAGTACCCAGCCGTAATATATCCCCTTTTCATTTAGGAGGAGAATGCTGCTGCTGCACATCCAATTTTATGATTCCGTTGATCAAATATCCCCTTGTTCATAGTGGGTAATTCAGGACACATACTCATTTAATGTCTTAAGGTTGGTTTTTCAGTTTTAACCAGAGCAAGTGTAGAACTGGATTCTAGATGGGAAATTACACATGACAAAGAAAGGCATGGCTTATCTTCAAAACCTTATGGATAAAAGCTGTGATTCTGTTACAGGGGGTTACCAGAGGGTCCATACAGCATCTCTACCAGCCACAGATTCCTCTGTTATCATTGGTTACTATCGTTGTTCATCCATAATGTACAACTAACAAGGTGGCTTACATAGCATCCTGAATCTGCCATAAACTTCAGTCTTTCCCTGACCCCCAGTCCCCTGCCAGGATGTCCAAAATATCCTAGGTTTGGATTAGCCAAACCCAACTAAAGAAGGGTGATAATAGCAACACTAATGGGGAAGACTGTTTTATCACTGACGTTGTTTAGAATTGCCAGTACACAATGATGAAAAAAGTGTGATTGCTGTTTTAAAAATTCACTAACGACGATATATTCCCTTTCTGCTTGCACTAGGAGTGGGCTCTCTCCCATCTACATCGCCTTCTTATATCATTAACCAACCGCTAGAGGGTAAAGGAATCTGCTACAGCTTGGGGGGGCGGGGGTGGAGAAGGGCAGACACTCAATCTCAAAGACAAACAGAAAACATCCAACCAATTCTATTTACGTTCTCATTTATACATGGTCTATATCAGCAGACCACTCTTGGTTATCAGAAACCTATACCTGATGAACCAAATGGATCTATATTTGTATGGCCCATGAGCTAAGCCAGTTTTTAAATTTTTAATGGTAGAAAAAAGTAAAAAGAAGAGGGTTTTGTCACACATGAAAATACATGAAACTTAAATTTCAGTACCCATAAATTAATTTTGTTGGCACACAGCCACAGTCATTTGTTTACATATAGCTGCTTTTGCACTACAAAGCACAGTTGAGTAGTTGCAAAGAAGACCAATGGCCTCACAAAATCTAAAATGTTTATTCTCTGGCTCTTTTACAGAAAAAGTTGGCCGTTGTCTGGTCTGTTTGGATTATCACACTGTTCTTATTCTATAGCTTTGTAATGTGTCCTTATATTTAAGAGAGCAAGTCCCCCTTCTTTATACTTCTGCCACATGCACATTTGGGATTAGATTTGTTGAGTCTCTCTAAAAACCTAACGTAAATTTTGAACTGTCATTAGGTTTGCCTTGAGTTTATAGATATATTGGGAGAAAATTCATATCATTATAGTTATCTAATAAAGGAGATGAAATATTTATTGTTATCATCTTTATTGTGCTCTAATAGAAGAGCTCCAAAATAATAATGGCAAAATTTTTATAATGCTAATTATGTGCCAGGCACATGATAAGTGTTGGACTATATTGACTCAATCGTTACAATCTTAGGAGATGTATACAATTATGATCTTATTTTATACATGAAGAAACTGAGGTCAATTATACCTCAATTTTTAAAAAAATACATACCTACACACATACTGAGGTACTGAGAGATTGTCACTTTCATTGTCTCATAGCCACAAAAGCAGCCTATCTCTTTGCTTTTATCAATATGCAATATTGTCTCTTAATAAAGGCCTTGTATATTACTTTACTTTCTAGTTAGCTGTTACTATTTTATTTTATTCTTTTATTTATACAATTATTCTTTTAAGATGTATTTAGCTATTTTAGAGAGAGGTAGAGAGAGAGAGTGGTGTGGAGGGGCAGAGGGAGGGAGAGAGAATCCAATCACACTCTGCGCTGAGCATGGAGCCTGTGATAGGGCTCAGTCTCATCACCCTGAGATCACAACTGAGCCAAGATGAAGAATCAGATGCTTAACTGCCTGTCCCACACAGGCACCCCCAGTTATTACTAGTTTAAATGTTACTGATTCAGGATATATTCTATACAATTAGATTTTTAGAAAATTTCTAGTAGTTTCCTTTTGTGATTCTATTGGGTTTTTGAGGTAGATAATATCATTTTCAAATAATGGCAGATTGATTTCTTTCCTTACACTTACTTCTTTTTCCTTCCACATATGTTGGCAGGGACCTTCAATGCTATGTTGAACAGTACAGCAATAGTAAACATCCTTGTGCTGTAGATCTTAAAGGAAGCATCTAAAACTTTCTCCACTAAGAATATTTGCCATCTTGATTCTGTATTTCCTTTTCTAATACTGTCTTTTTTGTTTTTGTTTTCTTCTTTTTTTTTCTTTCTTGATTCCCACTGGATACGCTAATAATTTTATAACATATATACAAATATAATCCTTATTAGATATTATCATTGCTCAATCATAAGGTTCAAATAACAAGGTAGCTTACATGGGAATCTGCTGTAGATTTCAGTCTTCTCCTGACCCCCAGGCTCCTGCAAGGATGTCCCATTAGACAAACCCAACTAAATAAGGATGATAATAGCACTAATAAGGAGAACTGTTTTATCACTGACATTGTTTAGAATTGTTAAAAAGTCGCCCTTTCTTTTTTGGTGGATGTTTTTGTAGCAGTTTCACTGAACTTAAAACCAAATATGTATGTATTTAACTTTATTGATTGTTCAATATATCACTATCTGTATCTTCTCTCTAACAAAATAAGTTCTTGTGTGAGCTCGCATTTCCTTTTGTTTCTATAAATTACTCTTTGCCTTTATCATTTTTTGATATTGCCTTGAATTTTGACTTTTAGGTTTTTCTTCTTAAAGATTTATTTATTAGAGAGAGAGTGTGTGCGTGAGCACCAGAGGAGGGATAGAAAGAGAGGAAGAGAGAGTCTCAAGCTGATTCTGCATTGAGCACAGAGGTGCTCAATCTCACAACCCTGAAATCGCAATCTGAGCGAAAACCAAGTCAGATGCTTAACTGACTGTGCCATCCAGGTGCCCCTGACTTTTAGTTTTTATGCATTTACTCTTTCTTTTTATTTCCATTGCTTTTCTTTTTGAGGAATAAACTTAATTAAGCTATTTGATCACTATTACTTTGAATAATTTCTATAGAATCTCCTGAATTTGTTTCTATTATTATTTCTATTATTATTAATATTATATCTAATATTAATATATTATAATAATATATTATTATTAATATATTATTATATTTCCCCTAAAAAGTATTTCCAGTGTGGGTATGTGTAAGACAAACCTTCTGAGGCCTCAGTTGTGTAAAGATATCTGTATTACCTTCTAATATTTAAATGACACATTCAGCACTGTACTGGAGATTCTAATCAATGCAATAAAGTTCTAGTCAGGGTAATAAAAAAATAAAAACCCCCAGATTGAAATGGAAGAAATAAAACTGTATTTATTCACAGACAACATGATCATCTATATAGAAAATCTTCAAGAATCTCCAAAAAAATTTAAGTAAATTTAGCAAATTTGCAGGATGTAAGATCAATATACAAATTTGAATTGTATTTTTATATACTAACAATGAACATTCAAAAAGTGACATTTAAAATACAGTACTTTCAATAGTGCCAAAATGGGATAATTTGACCCCAAAAAAGTGCATACCTATATGCTAAAAACTATAAAGCATTTCTGACAAAAATCAAAGTAGACCTAAATAAGTAGTATATATACTATGTTCATGGGTCAGAACACTTCATACTATTAGGATGTCAATTTTGTCATGGACAGTATCTTAAAACATTAAACATATACCTGTCATAGGACCCAGCCTTTCTACTCTTATCCAAGAGAAATGAAAACATATGTCCACACAAAAACCTGCACATGAATATTTATAGCATTTATCTTTCTAACAGCTCCAAAACAGAAACACCCCAAATCTTCGTTAAAAAATGACTGCCTGAAAAAACATGCTCCATATGTACAAAGAAATAATTAGTTTGCAATAAAAAGAATAAGCTGTTGATAAATGCTACAACATGAGTGGATCTCAAATAAGCTGAGGGGGAAAAACCAGACAGGGGTGCCTGGCTAGCTCAGTAGGTTGAGCACCCAACTCAGTCCCAGCTCAGGTCTTGATCTGAGGGTCATGAGTTCAAGCCCCACACTGGGCTCCATGCTGGATGTAGAGCCTACTTGAAAAAAAATAATAAGACCAAAACAAGCCCATACTGTATGATTCTACTTATATAAAATTCTAGAAATTGCAAACTAATCTGTAGTGACAGAAAGCAAATCAGGAATATCCTGGATGGAGTGCATATAGAGAGGTATGAGAATAAGGGCTTACAAAGGGAAAGGGTAAGACTTTTGGAGGAAGGGAGCAGATATATTATCTTGATTGTGATGATTGTGATGATCTTGATTGTGATGATGATATAGTATTCTGATTGTGATGATTGTGTGATTACACAAACATGTGAAATCCCTTATGCTGACTTATCAAATTATGTATTTTGCAATTTACCTTATGTTAATTACACTCAGTAAAGTGGCTTGATATGAGGGGGTAGGGAAGGAGAAGTAACACTGAACAATAAGTAGGAGTTAATAAATTAGGAATGATTATTGTGGGTGAAGAAAGCCAGAAAGGAATATTTTATGCAGAAACAGCTGCATATAAGAAGCTAGGAAGAGCTTAGTATGTTTGAAGAACCAAAAAAAAGAGTAATAAAGTTCAATGAGCAAGATGTAGCCAATAAGCTAAATACCATTCAGGTCTACAGGAACCACATCATCATGCGTGTCGAAGGACATATTAAGGATATTGAATATTAGCTGAAGACAGTAGGACCCTATTGAGGAACTTTATCCAATTTTACATTTTTAGGGGACTCCCTTTGGTTTCTTTATAGAAAATGAAAGGAGCAAGAGAGATGCAGGAGACTATTAGACTATGTATTGCAGTATTCTAGGCTACACATGTCCATGGTTTGGACTAGATTAGTGGAGTGGAAATGGAAAGAAGTGGGTGGATTTAGTAGTATTTAGGAGGTAGCTTTGATATTTGATCATGGGAGGTAAGGGAAAGAGAAGGATGTCAAGGATAACTTCCAGGTTTCTAACTTGTGCAAGTTTCTAACTCAATGCATCATAGTACCCATCACTAAAAAAAGCAAACACTGAAAGCAAGACCCAAATTTTATAGGCAAGGTTATAAGATCCAGGTAGAGATATTAAGTAGGCAGTTAAATATTCTGACAGAAAACTCAGAGAGGAGGTCAGATATAAACGTGACAGTCATCGGCGTATACAAATGTACTTAATTGGTCATGTTAAAAAGTAGATGAAATACTCTACTTCTGAATATTGAAGAGAATATTTACAAAAATGTTGACGGGGAAGTCAATAAGGGATGTTGGGAGAATCCAGAGACTGTCAGCAGTAGGAAGTGTTTACTGCCCTTAGACCTGAAAGGTTAAAGAAAAGAAATAATGTCAAGTTGAGACTCCAGTTGAGAGCCGGAGCTATTGGAAGAGGGACACCCCACAGGAGCTAGAGCTGAAAGTAACCCAACCACTGACAGAACACCAAGGCCAGAAGGAAATGGGAGCAGTAAATGTAGTGCACCTTCCTCCTCTAATATCCTAGTGAAGTATATCCCATTGGCCAACCTCAACTGAAAGTCAAGAGAGGACAAGAGAATCCAGGTGATGCAGTCCATAAAGGTCAAATTCCCAGAACAAATAGCGAGATAGAGAAGGAGCAGTGAATAGATTTGTGGAACAAATGAAGAAAAACACGAATATAAGTAAACAATGGAAAGCAGGTTCAGTATCAAGCTGTGGGGAATGCCATCATTTAGAAGTAAGGTAAAGGTGGAAGAGGAGACTACAAAGGTGACCAAGAGGGAGTTATCATAATAGATAGGAGGAAAAGAATATAATGTCATGGAAACTTAGCAAAAAATATTTCAAGGAGTAAGTCATCAACTATAATAATCCTAAGAGATTGTGTTGCACATGTGTTTTCTTAATTTTATCTTTTTGGTTATTCAGCATCTTACCTCATTTTTAGCTTTATAAATGTTTGTATTTACTCTCTGATCTTGGTGAGGGAGGCTACTTTTTTCCTTTTTCTTTTTAAAGATTTATTTTGGTGAGAGTGGGCAGGGGAAGAGGAAGAGAGATAGAGAATCTTTGAGCAGGCTCCCTGCTGAACACGGAGCCCGATGTAGGGCTTGATCCCACAATGCTGAGATTATTACCTGAACCAAAATCAAAAGCCAGATGCTTAACCCACTGAGCCACTGAGGCACCCCAGTAGGGGGCCCCTTTCCACAGAAGTCAAAGGCTAGACTCTCATCTTCTGGTTCCTTCCTGAAACAAGGACATAAGCCAATGACCTAGGCCAAACCAATCATTATGTTCACCAAGACCTTTGGCTGGGGAGTCTGTGATATGCAGAAGCCAGGACAATAGAGACTCTGTTCTAGTGGCAGTGGCAGTAACATCAGTAGTTTCCAGGGGTGACACGAGTCCATGTCCAGCAGCTACTGTGATACACACTGCAGTGTCCAAATTCTGGCTGCCAAAACTTCCTTTATTCTGTGTATTTTCCAAATCTGGCTTTCTGGATTTACCTGTGATTTTAGGAGCTATTCAGTGCATTTTCAGTAAATTTTCCGTTAAAATTTTCCAGAATTGGTTTCTGGTGTTTGCGTGTAAGGACCCTGACTAGTACCAAAATCTCAAAAAGATAAAATTATGCCATTATATTTTAGAATATGGAGGTCATCGTTAACTTCAGCAAATAGCCATTTGATTTGATTAGTAGGGGCAGAAATAGGATCGCAGTGCTTGAGGAGCATGGACAGTGAAGAAATCAGATATTCAGGCAATTCAGTGGAGAAATTCGGCTCTGAAAGAGAAAGTAGGACAATAACTAGAGATGAAACTGAAATTAAAGTAGAAGTTATTTTGAAGTGAGAGAACCTTGAGCACATTTAAAAGCTAGGTGGACTGAGTAGAGACAGAGAGGCTGAAGACATAATAAAGAGAAAGGAGCATCTGAGTATGAATTAGTCGGACAATAAAACATGTACATTCTAGTTCCATTTTCAAAGCTATTCTACTTCTAACTGGGCCATCATTTTTGAAAAACAGATTCTGAGCTAGATGTCCCTTTATATAGGGCCAGTATAAGAATCTCATGGAATTTTGTGATGAAAGGAATAATGTTGAATATTGCTGTAGTATATCACCCAGGGCCATGAAGTATGAAGAATGGTATATGCTATTCCCATTGGTAAGCAATTTGGTATCAGATCATAATTCATCATCTCCTACCTTTAGCATTTTCAAAGAATAAGTTAGAAAAATTTCACATGCATACTTTGAATATCAGGATGTCATAAATATTGAAGTGTTTTGTATCCATCAAAATAAAAGAAAATAACTTTCCCTTGAGGAATCCTCTTTTTAACCCCAAAGTTTACACATGCTATTGGTATTTATGAATATGGAAATATTTTCTACAAATGTTTCTGTTTCCTGTAGAAATATGACATGAAATTAAAGTGGTGATGCTTTATAAGGAACTAGTCTGGTCAGTGACTTTAGAAAACAATGGCTAACTGGTAATTTCTAATTATTTCTGAAACTTATTATGGCAATAGAAAAACTAATTAAGAGAAAGTAACATAGTCTCTAAATACTCACATATTCCCTGGAATATTTTCAACAACAGATAAGGACATCTTTCCATTGGTCTTTTTTTTTTTTTAAGTTTTTATTTTATTTTTTTAAATCATGGCACCATGGTGTTTCTTGGCTTACCTTTAAAGACTGCTGGATTTTTCCACTAAGAAAAATATTTATTCTAGGATTTCTAGCATTATGCAACTGCCTGATTTTCCTAAACAACGTTCTTTCTTTTTTTGATGTGGCCAAGGAGTTAAAGAATTCTTGGCATATTCGGTCCACAGTTTCAGTGTTTTTTCAAAGTCATGTGACTATAACTAAGGACAGTATTGGAGAGGCTCACAGTTGCCTATGTGAATTTCCTTCTATATAAATGAGTGTTTTGAGACGAGTCAACTTAGCACATCTGCAGTAAATGAGTCTACCATTGCTGTTTTCATCGCTTTGGACTTCTGTAGTGCCTCAATCATTTATGAAAAAGGAAAACAACTTTTCCCTGCAAAGATCATAAATCTACTTGTCACCAAAATGAAGGCTTACTGGTCTTCTTATGTTTTATTGCTACAACTAATAAAATTGGTTATTGGAAGAGAGGGAAAGAAACAAACCTACCATCTTGACTAAAGACAAATCAAGGATTTTCAATCTTGACTTTGCACTTTGTAAGGTGAACACAGGCTTAAGTGTTATAGGAAATGAGATGCTTATCCTGAAAGAACATCGGAAGTCTTGAGTTTTCCACTGTAGATTGTGTCCAGTATAAGAAGGAAAAACACACTTCATCATCCAACTCACAGTCCAAGCACAGAGTAGCAAGACCACCATGGAAGCCTCTGTTAGGGACACTAGCAGGTCTGCCACCCACCTGTGGCACTCTCTAGCCTGTGAGCTAGTCACACCAAAGAAACTTCTGTTTCTGAGAAAATACATTTATTTCCCCATGGTATTTTGGAGAAAGAAACACTCTTGTGTTTGCCAGATTTACATTCAGCAGATCCTGTCAACTCTTAATTATTAAAAGGGTGATTTCCAGTTATGGCTTATCCTGATTACTATTTTCTCCCTCTCCCCCCTGCAACTTGTTTTGGCCCTTTTACTGCTCATTAGGAACTCTTCCAGAACAGACAAAACACAGCCAGTTCGGCTGCTTATTAGCAACAAAATGAAAGATTTGCTGAAGGATGTAACTTTCCTAGTTGAATCTTCGGTGACTCCCCATCCAATGAAGTTCATACTCCTTGTGTAATGTTGATCTTCATGGTCTGACCTCTCTTTACGTTTCTAGTCTTCTATTCTGCCTTTATCCTCACATTTCCTATGCATTTCAGTCATAATGACAGCTAACAATTATTAAATGCTTACTATGTGCCAGGAATTATTCAAAGTGCTGAATATGTATGAAGCTATTTAATCCCACAAAAAAACAACAACAACAATTAAAAAAAAAAAACGTAAAGTAGGTATAGCTATTATCTCTAGGGTACAGAAAATGAAGGTGAGACTTGGAGAGACTAAGCAACTTGCCTGAGGTCATATAGACAACAAACAATAGAGCCAGAATTCAAAATCAGCCAATCTAGATTCAGAACCTGTGTTCTTAATCACTATGCTATACCCATTCAGCTATGCTTAATTACTTAGATAGTCCCCCCAAATTCTGTATTTTTTTCTTACTTTCCTGTCTTTGTACATGTCCTTTATGCCTTCTGCTTGGAAAGTTCTTTCATCTTTCTCTCTAAGTTTAGGATGAATAATTTCTTGCACTTTCAGGACGCAATTGAACTGTTACCTCCTTCAGACACTCTTCCTTGAACTCTCCAGTCAGAGTTAAGCAATCCTGCTCTGAACTTGTATACACTGCTTCCGTCAGAGCACAATCATATGGCTGCTGATTACATATTTTAATGTCTTCCTGCGACAAAAGATGGCAAACTCATATAGATTCGGGGTTGTGTTTTATTCATCTTTGGAGCTCTAGCACTCAGCAGCCTCAGACAATAGAAGAAGCTCAATAGGGGTGCCTGGATGGCTTAGTTTAAGCGTCTGCCTTTGGCTGGGGTCATGATTCCAGGGTCATGATTCCGGGCTCCTAGGATCAAGCCCCACATTGGGCTCCTAGGATCAAGCCCTGCATTGGGCTCCTTGCTCAGTGGGGAGTCTGCTTATCCCTCTCCCTCCCCCCAACTCATGCTCTCTCTCTCGCTCTCTCACTCTCAAATAAATAAATAAAATCTGAAAAAGAAGAAGAAGCTCAATAAATATTTGAAGAGTGAATGGTCTTTGCATAAAAACTGTGACTTTGGAGTCCTGAATAAAATTAAGATGTGTCAGCTACTTAACATCTTAAGCTTCTCATCTCTAACAGGAATGTAATAACACCTACCTCATATGGTTCGTATGTGACGTGTTTAGCTGACTACATGCCCTTATTGCTATTAATCATCTTCCCATAATAATAGATACTCATGGTTAAGCTAACGTGCATTCATTCAACATATATTTGTTCAGTGCTTATTATGAGCTAAGAGTTGGAAAATATAGCACTAGACAAGATAGACAAAGAACTGCCTCCATGAAACATACATGGAACAGCAAGAAATCTGACATTTGCCCATTTTTTAAAAAAGATTTTCTTTACTTATTTGGCAGAGAGAGAGAGAGTACATGCAGGGGAAGCATCAGGCAGAGGGAGAAACAGGTTCTTCCCCTGAGCAGGGAACCCAATGCAGAGCTCGATCCCAGGACCCCTGGGATCATGACCTGAGCTGCAGGCAGATGCTTAACCAAACGAGCCACCCAGGCATCCCGACATTTGACTATTTTTGACCTAAAAAAAATAAAATAAAAAGAATTCATAATGTACTATGAATCAACCCAGTAATTGGTTAGTAGTCCATATATAAAGAAATCTGGTAATTCCAGCTTGTGGAAGAAAGATTTACGGTTGTGAGATAGAGCATGTGGGAGATAGATTATAGATGGAATAGACAGTGCAGGCCTCGTGGAGGAGGTTGCACTTGGGTATAGTGAGACTGTATCTCCCTTGAGAAGGTGACACTGAGCCAGGTCTATAAAGAATGAGGAGCAAACACACTCTGTGAAGGAACCAAAATGGAAAAACCTGCAGTTAGGAAAGAACTGGCATGTTCACAGGATTATCCGAGGATCAAGTAAGAGAGTATGGGTATAGATTTGTTATTTTTGAAATGAAAGAGGGACATTTATTTCTTCATAGTAGCGTGAGCCTGGACATGTCTAAGATCCAAAGTATAATGAAATAATCCTTTTTTTAGTCCCTGTCAGTCCTATGATTATAGGTGAAGTTCTGAGTAAAGGAGATTTCATAAGGCACATGAATTTTGCCCAATATTAGAGTGACATTTGCACTGTCCATTTTGTAAGACCACCAGTTGTTCTAATGGAAATGTATAAATAATTTCTGTGAGGTAATACAATGTTGAAATGCCTGTATTCATTAAGGCTGAACAAACTTAGTTTTGTACACTCTCGGGAATAGACATAAGTCAAGCAGACCTGACTTGTCTCCGCTGCCCTGTGACTTGTCTCAACCCTGCTCCGAGTTCCATAAGCCTTAGTATGTTTAGAGATTCAAAACTAAAGTCCCCTCCTGACTTTAGTGTACAGCTCATTCATAAATTTTTTTTCCAACGTTTGGCCACATTACTTTTGACTGACACTGAAAGAAAATGTTATGAATGCTACATTATTTTTATATAATATAGCCTTGCATATAATCACCTAATAATTATTATCCCACATTTTTTAACAGCCAATTCTTTCCTGGGGGGATATATTTAGTAAACCAAATAAAATGAGAAATTCTTACTTAAACAGAAGTGTTTTTAGTTGCTTGGAATAAAGGAAGCAAAGCATTACTTTTATAACTCATTGGTTTGCTGGCTTAACAAAAAATGCAGTACTTATGTTGCCTAATAATGCAAAAAAAAAAAATTACGGCATCATACTTGTTTTTTTGTACTACAGTAAGTAAAGTAATTTTAATTGCTATTTTCTCCCATAAATATGGGAGAAATATGGGAGAACTATTTATATAGTTTATAACTATATAAACATAATGGTATGAGCACAGAGGATGCTTGGAAGTAGGGAAAGGAAAAATCTTTCTAGCGATTTTCAAGGTGCTACTTTAAAGAAAAACAATTAATTTGAAGTTTAGTGTCATTTTAAACTTATCACTCTGCTGTTGAGACATCTATAAAATTAATATTAAAAATATTTGTCTTTTCATTCAACATATCTTAAAGATGGTTTTCCTTTGTTAATCTACTTTAAAATGTGGATTTCTATTTTTGCCTGTACTTAAAAATGTGTATTTGTTATTTATTCCTTAATATATTTGTTTCAATTCTAATGAAATTACAACATCTAAATTAAGGGGCCTAGGAAGTAACAGAGTGACATTCACTTTATGTTTCACTATTATATATAAACTAGTCATCATTGTTCCAAAATCTTTCTCTTTCTGTCCTCTGAATGTATACAGATAACTCCATTTTCCGTTCCAGATCTTCCCATTCAATTCCAGAAAAACATGTACATGCTTATGTATCCTTCTTTCCCTCCCCCACAGGGAAGTCAAAGTCTTATTTCCTTCACTGACATCAGTTTAAATAAAACAATACAACCATATTACCATATAGTTTCTTTCTTTCTTTCTTTCTTTCTTTCTTTCTTTCTTTCTTTCTTTCTTTCTTTCTTTTTTTTCTTTTTTTCTTTCTTTCTTCTTTTTCAACCATTATGGTTTCTGATACACAAAAGACACTCAGTAAAAAGTAACTCTTGTTGTGGCTGATATTGTTGATTACTGACTGACCCAAGCAGTCATAAACTTCAGTTTAGACAAAATTGATACTTCCTGCAGAGTTGAAAACCAATTTAAGAGTACAGACTTAAAACTACTAGATAAATAAATTTTGGAGATCTAATGCACAACATAGTGATTATAGTCAATGATATCATATTGTAAATTTCAAGGTTGCTAGCAGACTGAATCTTAACTGTTCTCAGCACAAAAAAGAAATTATAAACATGTGATATAATAAAGGTATTAGCCAACATTACTGCAATAATCATATTGTAATAAATAAACACAAATGTACCAAAATAGCACTAAGTAGGCTTTTAAATTACATAATACTTTATGTCAGTTAATGTTAATTAAAAAAAAAAAATAAAAACTTATTCAGCAGGGAATCTAACCTCCATCTGAGGATAGTGGAAGTTTCTAGCCATGAGACATCATGTACTCTTATCATACTGTCAACTTTTTTTTTTTTAACTCAGGTAAACTTCATTGTTTTAGCATCTCTGAACAAATTAAATACGATTTTATTTCTTTTAAAAAATTTCCCAGAATGACTTACTCTTTGCTGATTGGTTTTAAATAAATCATTTAGAAGACACTGGAAAGAATGCTTAGGCATTAGCATCTGTTTCTCTTGAAAGTAAAATTACTCATCCATCTTTGTGTTCACAATAAGAAATATTTGTTCTCTACTTGTATGAGACATTGTTTGGAACTTTGTGCAGAACACTCTGCTACTATCCTCAAATTTCTCTCTAAGAAACCAACATGAACAGTAAGTGACTTGGAACATATCCAGTGTGCCCTGTTAAATGTGTGATAGCACTGCGAGTAAAGTTTCTAGTTTTCAGTTAACCTTGAGGACTAGTCTTAGGGTTCTTTTATTCTCAGCTAAAAATACCTATTGAATTTCTGGAGCATTCAACAAGATCTGAATGTCCATTGTCCATGCATCACTGGAAAGATATATATTTTTTTCCTGTTGGTGAATAAAGGTCTTTAAAAAATTGCCTAAAATTATAAGTGAAGTGCTACTCTATTAGAATTCTGGAATGTTGAGGTATCCTAAAATTGTCTCAGGTAATCTGTCATGTGTTATCCTCTCCCTGTGGCATCTATTACCTCTGTAATACATTCAAAGGTAGGATATTCACAGCCTTGCAAGACAATCCACCTTTCTTTTTTTGTTTGTTTTTTTTGTTGTTGTTTTTTTTTTGTTTGTTTTTAAATCCTTACACTGATCTGCTTTCTACCTAGTTTATCTCTGGAACTAAGTCTATATATTGATCTGAGTATGTATGTTTTGTTTTGTTTTCCCTTGCTTACATACCTTCCTTTTCTCCAAGTCATCGGTTTCTTTGGATTTCTCACCTGTTTTTTTTGTTTTTGTTTTTAAAGATTTTTTTAATTTATTTATTTGACAGACAGAGATCACAAGTAGGCAGAGAGGCAGAGAGAGGGGGGGAAGCAGGTTCCCTGTTGAGCAGAGAGCCTGATGCGGGGCTCGGTCCCAAGACCCTGAGATCATGACCTGAGCAGAAGGCAGAGGCTTAACCCACTGAGCCACCCAGGTGCCCCACCTGTTTTTGTTTTTAATGGGGAGGACAGTGTTTATCAGAATTCAATTTTTGAGACTTGCCTTTTCTGTAAAGTCATATTCTTTTTAGAGACCTGGCCATTGGTATAACAGCTGTCTTCACTGAACATTTTTGAAATTTTATATCCCAGAGTCTCAGATGACTATGACTGGATTTGCTTTCATTTGCATTGATGAGTTCTAAAATGACACCATGTCACGAATCCAGGATTTGTGTGGCAAGAGGAAAGAAATAGCATAAATTACATGAATTCGGGGTTCTCAAGTTCATGTGGCAAGGGGAAGGAAGTAGAGATTAGTGCACTTGGATTAATGATGCAAGCAACATGGGAGAACCATACCACCTGAATCTTAAGTCCACAGCGTGGCTCTCTTTCTCTTTTCTATTTGCCCAACCCTGCTTCCTCCTTCTCATTCTGTCTCTCTCTCTCTCTCTCCCTACCTTTCCCCCTTCTTGCTCTTTCCCCTACTGTACTTCTGTCTTTATTTCTCCCCTTCCTTTCACCTTTTCCCAGTGAGGATTTTGTCCTCATAATTGTTCCTTAATGTATATTGAGAGCCATTAACATAGAGAAATGATAAGAGATAAAAATAGTCAATGTAGATTGGGACAAAAAAAAATGTTTAGAGATCAATTAAGAAATATGAAGCTATATCCTGTAGGTATCCTGTAGGTGTCTTCCTGTGAGTGCCCAGCATAGTACATGGCACCTAGGAATATAAAAATACATTTTCATTCATTATTTTAGTCAGCTTTGTGATAATGAAGAAAATCTACCTGGAAAAGGTAAATCTTTAACTATGTTGAATTATTTACCATAAGTAAAAGAATGAAAAGGTATGTGATGATATAATTTGGAAGAAATAACTTGGGGAAAAAAGGAATAATATTTCAGTATTATATTCAAAATCAGCTTTATCTTTAGATCTTATTCTCCAAACCAGGCCTTCTACATAAATGACTCTATTTTATTTTTAATATTTTATTTATTTATTTGACAGATAGAGATCACAAGTAGGCAGAGAGGCAAGCGGGGATGGGGGATAGGGGGAAGCAGGCTCCCTGCTGAGCAGAGAGCCCAATGTGGGGCTGTATCCACGACCCTAGGATCATGACCTGAGCTGAAGGCAGAGGCTTTAACCCACTGAGCCACCCAGGTGCCCCATTTTTTTTTTTAAGAGACTCTATTTTTGACAAATCACCTCTCCTATCACATTTGTGATAGGGCAATATCTTTATCTTTAAGGGCAATATCTTTATCTTTTATTTTTTTGAGAGAAAGCATATGTGAGTGGGGGGGAGGGAAAGAGGACAGGGAAAGAGGATTTCAAGTAGGCTCCATGCTCAGCATAGAGCTGGACACGGGATTCTAATGCAGGGCCGGATCTCACAACCATGAGATCATTACCTGAGCCGAAATCAAGAATGGCACTCTTAACTGACTGAGCCCATTTAGGTGCCCCAACAATATCTTTATCTTGTGATCTTGTTCTAACCTACTTTCTCAGTAATGCCTTTTTGATTAACACCAAAAAAAATTTCCCCTATTCAGGACCGCTCTAAGTATTTGCTTTGTATCTCTCTTCTCATCGGAAAATCTTTAAAATATTTGTTTTTATTATAACTATTTATATATTACATTTTATAATTTTTTTTAAAGATTTTATTTATTTATTTATTTATTTGACAGAGAGAAATCACAAGTACACTGAGAGGCAGGCAGAGAGGGAGAGAAGGAAGCAGGCTCCCTGCTGAGCAGAGAGCCCGATGCGGGGCTCGATCCCAGGACCCTGAGATCATGACCTGAGCCGAAGGCAGCGGCTTAACCCACTGAGCCACCCAGGCGCCCCAACATTTTATAATTTTTAACTTAATTTTAAGCTTCTTGAAAATAAAAGCCTTATTTTATTTATTTCTGTATTGCTCATAGGGCTTCCCATGACCTAGCTTTCACATAATGATGTTCTATATCATAATCTAATATTTGCTGAATGCCTAGAAGAAAGATTGCACAACCCAGTTTAGTATCCCATGAATCAACTCAAAAAGTAGCAGTCATCTCCTAAAATAGGGGTTGACAAATGGTTTCTGTAAGTATTGTATTTTGGGCTTTGCAGGGCAGTAGGCAAAATTAAGGTACTATTTAAGAACTTATATAATGAGAAAAAATAGATTTTCACAAAATTTTTCTTTATGAAATTGAAAATATAATAATTTAGTACAATTTTTTGTAATACAAGTCAACTTATGAGAAAAAATAGAATTATTTGTGGGAGGAAAGATAGCTTATTGCAGTTCCCTATCATCAAAATTTTCTTTTTATTTGTTAATGCTGACTTATAATGAGATTTTACACATTTTCCAAATTTTATCTTTGAAAATTCTTTTCACACATACAAGTGCTGCCAAATTCATGAACATGTGATTTTAATTGTGCATATTTGTTGCTTGGAAGGAATTTGTAAAATTCTGTTAGATTCTTCTCTTGATTATTTGCCTTCTAGCATGTCGTTACGTTGTATATTAGCATTTCCAGTTGATGTTAGGTGGGAACTCCTCTGCTGCACAGTTAAATGGATTTTGAGGTATAGAAATGTCTTGCCTCTAGTGCTAAAAAAATGCTACTGAAAGGAGTTGAGCTCAGAAAATCTACCCACTGCAAATTTGTGTGAGAAATGAAGATCTGACTTATTGTTTTAATTTCTGACATCACAGGAAATGTATAAAGTCGCTTGATGTTACTTGTGATTCAAACATTAGTTGTCATCAAAATGACTCTGGCACATGGGGTGCCTGACTGGCTCAGTTGGTATAGCATGTGACTATTGATCTTGGGGTTTTAAGTTCAAGCTCCGTGTTGGGTATAGAGATTTTTTGAAAGAAAAAAAAAGAAAAGACTTGGGTCACCTGGGTGAGTCAAGTCAGTTAAGCATCCAACTCTTGATTTTGGCTTAGGCCATGATCTCAGGGTTGTAAGACCAAGCTCTGTGTTGGGCTCCGTGCTGAACATGGAACATGCTTAAGATTTTCACTCTCCCTCTGCCCTCACCCTTAAAAAAAAAAAAGAAGGAAAAAGAAAAAGAAACAACTACCAAAGTATATGCTTCACTTATAGGCATTGCAGCAAAATCCAATTCCTAAACCCGTTCATCATTTAATAATAGAGGTTGAGGGTGGGTCTTCCCATTCAAAGACATTTCAATCTCATTCTCAGAATATCTCAATAAAACTTTATCCCTGCCGAGCCATCAGACTGCTGTGTGATAGAGAAAATTAGGATATTTGGTTTCTATTTTCACAAAAAATATCACAAAATGGATGAAGGTTGCCAGAGTCAGTGGAATTCACTATTGGCACTACTGGTTCAATAACACATGCTAGATGAGTGTTTTCCTCAGTGGACCTGATGGTGGATAATACAGTGAACATCCATAGCTTTAAATATACTACATTTTCACAACTTTTATAAATTTGTTCAATAAATATTTTCCCAATGCATTGCTATTAGTTTTTATTACATTTTAGCAGATTCCACTTGAGGTTGTACTGATTCAGTGTTTTAATTTTTTTTCGAAAATATTCTCACCTATAGTCAATCTGCAAACTGTTCATGTAGGTTAGCTCTTCAGTCACTTCAACACAGCGTTGGATCCCCAAATCAACAACTGAGTAGTATTGGTAACATCTGTTGATTCATCAAGAGGCAAGGAAAACCAATGAAAAGCATCTGCCTTGTTTTTTAATTGGCTATTGAAGCTGCTCCAATGTCTTTACCATTTCAGGCCATTGTTCTTGCCAAAAGGTAATAATCTTAAGCAAGTTTACTTTGAGGACATGATGTAAGTCATATCACTAAGTGATTTTCCATGCTGGGCTAACAAATAAACCACTCAAACTTTTTTTAAATTCTTAATCTTTTTTTTAATTGAAACATATATAAGGGACATAAAATATTACATTAGTTTCAGGTATACAGCATAATGAATCAATATATGTGCATATTGAAAAATGATCACCACAGTAGGTCTAGTTAATAGCCATAGAATATTTTTCTTAAGGAAACATTAATCAGTTATTAGAGTTGTCATGCATACCCAGAATATAATACAGAAAGTTAGAACATAACACACATACTTTGCACCTTGGCTATTTAAGTCAGAAGGTACTGACAGACTATACTGCCTCAGTACTTTCATTTTAAATACCTCAGACCATTACATTAACTATAATTAGAGTCTTTAGGTGAGTCAAAATATTACTTAAATATTTCACTTATTTGGGAAAGAAGCCCAGGATAGGTCTCAAACCCGGGTAGTGTGGCAACAGCAGCCTTTCGGAACACCATCCCCTCCTAAATATACTGAGCCTCTGGATGGATTTTTAGAAAATACCCCAATTTTCATTTCTTATTTCTTAGGGCACCAGAGGCAGCCTAGGAAGAACAGGACTGGTTGGGTCTCCAGGTCCTCGAGGAGCCAAGGGGTCATCAGGCCTCCCAGGAAGCCCAGGCATCCCAGGCCCAAAGGTATTTCAAAGTTTTCTTCTGATAGATGAGCAGCACCATTGACAAACATCTTGTCCCTGAGTTCATTGGCTAGGTCACAGGATGGTAAGATTAATGGTTTTAATAAATTTGACCAATAGTAAAAACACATTAGGAAGAAAAAGAAAGTGTGTGGCCTGGACATTCTCCTCTCCTGTGATAAACACAGTGCATATAATTGCCAGAACAACTCATTAATTCAGTATTGGCAATGCTTTAAAAGATGCCCTTTGACTCATTCTGTTTCTTCTTTCCTGTCATCCTCTGTCTCCTCCTAAAAAGAGAAATCTTATTACTTCCAGATACATACTTTCTTAGAAATACTTCCTATTCCTCTGAATCTGAATCTACCCAACAGTTCATAAATCTGATTAGGAGTAGAGCTTATTTCTTAGAGTCAAAGTGATCATCTTGAAATCTTGCATTAACACTCATTGAATGGAGTATTGTACATTCAATAAGGCTTTCTAAGCAAAACCTGTTTTAGAGCTATCTCAATGCAGAATTGACCCCTACAACCAAAAGATGACTCCAGTGTCTAAAGCAATTTTATAAAAGCCAGGGATTAAGATGTTGGCACCCTCATCATTATCACCTCTTAATTTGATTTTCATAGTTTCAGTTCTACAGAATGTTCAGGTATTCTGACCCATATGGGTAAACTGGAAATGACTCATTCCTTTCCACTAAAATTCAATGTAGTTGACCCAGTGCTAAAACCAGAAAGTGAAATAAAATTCCTATCTCTTAAGTATGACCTGACAATAAGAAGGATCTGTATTTGTCAAGTCCCAAAGCTGTGTCTTTGTTTCCAGACAGTGAAGGATAATATGCTAATCTTAAATAATCTTTGATCAAAATCAACCAACCTTCATTTTTTTATTAACCTAACTCTAAACTCCTCCTGATTATTATTTTTAGAAGTGGTGTGAAAGATATTACAACTTTCATTTCAAAAAATAAAATAAAAATGAATTTAGAAAACCCTTAACTTTTACAAACAAAACAGCAGTGCTTAAATATATTTTTAAAGTGACATTGGAGGAGATGAAAGGAATATATATGAAAGGGAACCTTGGGAAACAAGTACTAGAAATTTCTTAATGATAGGATTGAAAAGATAACCATGGTAAAAGCCAAGGTTCGCATACTTCAGGAGACCCTGCTCAGTTTCTGGTATCAGCTGAATCATCTCTGTATGGTGAGGAAAACACAACAAAGTAATACTGATTCAAATAAAATACAAATTCCATGATATATAAACACCCCCACACACACACCACCTCTCACCATTCTCTCTTTAGCCCAACTGTCCTTCCCCTTTCCCTCTTTTTTCCACACTTACGACCACATCCCTGAAATTTTCTTTCCCCACTGTTACGCCTCTTGCTTATTATAATCAAACATTACTTGTGTGAAAAATATTGGTAGGGAGAATGACCAGGCAGAATTTGATTTCCCCAGTGCCTTGTACTTTTGCCTAAGGATGGACCTGTATTGGGGTTTCATTTAAAACCACGGTATGCTTATAGATTCTAAAGTCAAGATCACCCTTTTTATTTGTCCATAGGGTGAACAAGGGCTACCTGGTCAACCTGGAATTCAAGGTAAAAGAGGTCACCGAGGAGCACAAGGTGATCAAGGACCATGTGGAGATCCTGGTCTGAAAGGGCAGCCTGTATGTGCCAACTCAGAAATTCACTAAGTATTATTATTTTACAGGCCAGGCCACCATTGCATAATAATGATTATCCTATCCATTCACATTGCAGGGAGAACATGGTGTTCAAGGTTTGACAGGTTTCCAAGGATTCCCAGGCCCCAGAGTATGTTTACACATTTTCTGCTATTCATCAGAAAGATGTCGAAATACCAATATTTAGTCTCTGACTTGAGTCTTTGACAACCTATTTCCTAATCTGCAAAATTTCCATTCGTAGAGTTACATATTTGAATTTTGAAATTGAATATTAATATAAAATTTTACATAGGTATATATTTTCCTACCAATTTTAAGAATAACTCACCTCTGTCCCCTCACATTCCATTTTCACAAGCATTTTATTTTGAAAATACAGCAAAGTTGAGAGAATGAGTAAAAATCCATATACCTCTTACCTAGGTTCCACCATAACTTTTTACTCGACTTGCTTTATTGTGACTCTTATCTAACCCTCTCTCCCTCTCTGAATTCATTTTGGCACACTTCAAAGTAACTTGCATAGTTCAGAACAATTCCTCCATAGTACTTCAGCATGTACATCATTAACTAGCCGTTTAATTAATGTTCCATTTTTTAAGAATCAACTCAATAGATTATTATAAGATTACTTCACTTGTAAAATGTTCATATAGAATGAAAGATTTTGACTTTTTATTTTTATTCTATTTTTAGGGTCCTGAGGGAGATGCTGGCATTGTTGGAATATCAGGTCCTAAAGGTCCTATTGGACAGAGAGTAAGTATAAAGTCATTCTACTTGCCGGGAGATTGTGATTCTTTGCTTATTTTAAGAATTAGCGTTAAGAATTCTAAAATTAATATACTCCAAATTAAGAACTTAATAAAATTACTTTAAAGATAGAAACTCAAGGGCGCCTGTGTGGGTCAGTGGGTTAAAGCCTCTGCCTTCGGCTCAGGTCGTGATCCCAGGGTTCTGGGATAGAGCCCCGCATCAGGCTGTCTGCTCAGCAGGGATCCTGCCCCCCCCTTTCTGCCTGCCTGTCTGCCTACTTGTGATCTCTGTCTGTCAAATAAATAAATGAAATCTTTAAAAAAAAAAAAAAAAAGATAGAAATTCAGTAGACCCCATGCAAATGTTCTTAGCCTTTTTCACTTCATATATTAATTTGAGCAAAAGACCCTAGAGACCACCCATCTTCCCTGTTCTTAGATTAGAAAATACATATCAGAATTAATGTTGATACTGAATAATGTATTTATTAACTCACATTAGGAACAAAAACATAAAGCAGTTTGGTGTTATATGCATTAATGCAACCAGAGACCAGAGACCACCCCCATGCACCACTTGGAGGAGGCTTGTCTAGGACCAGAACTCCTCACACCACACTTTGAAAAATATTTCCCAATAGCTATGTTTTCCCAACTCAGGGGTAGCTATCCCCGGAGAGTGATGAGGAACTGCTTAAAGAGTTACAAAGGTTGGTGTCTGAAGAATTCCATTAGCTATTTAGTACTTAGAATTGCAAAGTGTAGCAAATATAATAAGTAGGGATAGATAAGCCATCAGCAGTCACTGGTTTTTGGTTTTTTTGTTTTGTTTTATTTTGCTTTTTGTTTTTTTTTTTGCTTTCATTAACCAGTCTCCTGATTGATGAGATGATCTGTAAAACTGGGAGAAAAAAAAAAGCGATAAAATGTCGAACAGTGGTTTGACTGTAGCAGTTGCACCCCCTTGAGTAATAGCGACTACAGGGACAAAGGTGGAGACAGCAAAGAGAAAAAGGAAAGTGGTCCAGAAGCAGGAGAAAAGAATCTCGAAGAACTTTACAGCTGAAAATCAGTGTCTTGTGCAAAATATTAAATGAACAGTCAAATTTTTGAAATCCTACACTTCTCCAACTCTTACAATAAATTATTTTCAGTAACACAAAGGGCAATGTTACCCTGAGAAATGTTTGTTTAAAGACCCACCTCAACATTTCTTCAGGTGCAAATTTATTAGTTATTTTTATGATTTCTGAAGAACCGTGGAAAGTTGGTGCTTTTATATGAGCCCCAATTCTTGATTATCCGCAGGTGAGTTATATGTGGAACGCCTCCTCTCTAATAAATATTGCTTTTAAGTTCTTACATATATTAAGTTCCCTACTAATTAAATCCTTTCATTGTATTTTTATTAAGCTTTCTCAATTAATTAGTCCTTTCTTGATATTTGGCTGCCTGCCTAACATCTGTCCTAAGCAGAATCTTACTAGGCGCTGGGTTTCTGTAGGCCAGGGTCTGAGCCCTATCCTGCTTTGCAGCTCCAGAAATTTTATCACTTCACCAATAATAAAGTTCTGGTAACTGCTCATGAATATTAATTTATAATTACAATATCTTTTACTGAGTCATTATAAATTCAAGTGAAAAGTCATGATAGGTTAATAACTTAGCAAAAAAACTATTATCTACCAGGGTTCAGTCTGTGTCCCTTCTCTCATTTAATCCTGATAAAAATCCTGTGAGAGATGCCATCATCCCCATTTTTTAGATGGGGAAACTAAGTCTCTGAAAGGTAATTTGCTCAAGGCCATACCTGGCTAGTAAGTAGAAGAGCCAAAATCTGAATCCACAGCTGACTAGCCAAATAATACGTTATGAGGTGTATAATTAGAATATAGAATGGATATTAAGTGGTCTAGTAACTAGTTCTTGCTCAACAATCAATAAATCAATAAATACTAGATGATTAAATAAATTAATTGAAGTAGGAAATCTGGATTAATTTTTCTTCATTTCAAAGATGTTGTTGTGTAGTTAACTGGACCAACCATTAAAATCATCAGGGTCACCTGGGTGACTTAGTCAATTAAGTGTCTGACTCTTGGTTTCAGCTTAGGTCATGTTGTTAGCATTGTGAGATGGAGCCCTGCCTCATGCTCCATGCTGGGCATGGAGCTGGCTTAAGATTATCCCTCGCCCTCCTCTGCCCCTTCCCCACTGTCTCTCTCTCCCTCTCTAAAAATATAAAATATATAAATATATATAAATATAAAATATATAAAAATATACAAATATAAAATAAATAAAATCATAACACCTTGTCTTTCAGACACATTTAGATAAGCATAGACACTGTTTTTTGCTGTTTGGTCTACCATTTTCTAGAGTTCATGTATACCTCTCCGTTCTTTTAACAAATCACTATTTTAGAGTCAGATCATGGGCCAGTTCATTAAATTAAAGCTTTGTTGACTTTTTTTTTCAGTGATAAACCAATTTAGGGCTTAAATTTGATTAGTTTATGAATCAACTCTCTTTTTTTTTTTATCGTGTTATGTTCGTCACCATATAGTACATCATTAGTTTTTGATGTAGTGTTCTATGTCTTGATTTGGTTGTAGATCTTTGAGATTTGGGGACCATACTTACAAATTACCATTTAAAGTCAGTCTTTGTTTTTAAAAGTGATTCCATTAGATTTTTTTATAGTACCAGCTAATTTCTCTCATTCTAAGCTATCTGTGAATAGACTTTATGACATAATGATCTCAATTGTTAGTATTTTCTGTACCATGGCAGGAGTTGGATAAAGATTAAGCCTATCAGATACCTACATTTAAGAATTCAGGTTAAGGGGCGCCTGGGTGGCTCAGTGTGTTAAGCCGCTGCCTTCGGCTCGGGTCATGATCTCGGGGTCCTGGGATCGAGTCCCACATCGGACTCTCTGCTCAGCAGGGAGCCTGCTTCCCTTCCTCTCTCTCTGCCTGCCTCTCTGCCTACTTGTGATCTCTCTCTGTCAAATAAATAAATAAAATCTTTAAAAAAAAAAAAAAAAAAAAAGAATTCAGGTTAAGCATAAGCCAGAAAGACTGAAATTTGCTGCAAATGGGAGTGGGAGTGGAGGTTGAGGGAAAATAACTACAACAGGTATTTTGTATTCATAAAGACATAGTGAGTCAGACAGAGAAAGGAAGATACAGCATGATCTTATTTACGTGTAGAATCTAAAAAATAAAACAAGCCAAAAAAACAAAACTGAAGCAGATACATAGACATAAGGAAACAAACTATTGGTTCCTAGAGGAGGGGAGGGGTTGGGGGTAGGCAAAATGGGTGAGGAGAATTAAGAGGTACAAACTTTCAGTTATAAAATAAGTAAGTCCTGAGGATGTAATCTGTACTATAGGAAGTGTAGTCAGTCATATTGTAATAGCGTTGTATGCTGTCAGATAGTAACTAGACTTAATGTGGGGATCATTTTATAACATACAAAAATTTTGAGTCACTGTGATATACACCGGAAACTAGTAAGATATTGTATGTGAGTTACACTTCAATTAAAAAAAAAGATAGCTTCCATATATAGTTTGGGAAGAATTACCAGACTGAGCTTATTCAAGGTTATCTTCATAATAACAACTTACAGTTTCAAAATCATTTTTCACATTTAAGTCTCAAAATGGCTCTATGATACAGGCAGTCATATTTAACAGATGGAGAAACTGAAGTTAGTCATATATGATGCTCTTTCTTTCCCATGCCTTCTCTCAATTCCATGCTGCAAGTCACTCAGACATCTCCTTCAATCTCCGTAAAGAAAGTTATTCAAAATTTTGTTCATCATTCTATGTATTCTTTTTTATGTAAAGTACTTGCATTTTTTATGTAATAACCCACATGTAAAATGGCATCATTAAAGTTATCACCACACAAAAATTGTATTGCTGATTTAGCAGTTTGTTAGAAATTACACAGATGTAACTCTTCTGACAGGAATCTGTAATAATATATAGAATTGTGTCACATACGGCAAGTCAAAAGTACTATGAATTCTTTTGATATTATTAGATTTTCTACTAAAAACTGGAATTATGTGGACATGGACTATTTTACTGTTACACAAGAAATTCTCTAGAATTTTTCTGCATTTCTGCACTGACTGATTTTCTTTTACCTCAACAGGGAAACACTGGCCCCTCTGGCAAAGAAGGTATAATAGGCCCAACAGGTAGAACTGTAAGTTTGTTACAATATAGATCTTCCTTTTCTTTTCCATATTCTCATTTTTCCCTCTTTAATCCTATTTCTAGAGCAATCCAAAAAGGATTACTCTGGGTATTTGAGAAGCCAAGGGCAAAATTTTCATCTAGAAGGTGATTCCTGAGAGCTTAGATACTATACGTATACTGAAGAAGGTGTGTATAGTGAGATAAACACGAAAACTGGAGTTGAGAAAGGAAAGTAGACTGGAGCAGGGGAGAAGGGGCTGAGCACCATGAGTATAGAGGTGATCACTAAAGCAATAAAAAGAATCCGTTTCTGAAGGAGAAATTGTAACAAAAAAAGTGCAGACAGTCAAGATCTGAATCTTTGGAAGTGCCCACACACTATGAAGAAAAGAGACAGTTTGTGGGAATACCAGGAAAAACAGAAAAGCACAAGGTTCAGCTAGATGAGTTTCAAGTAAGGAGTGGTTAACAGTGATCTTTAAGAAAATAAACTATAGTGGAAGATAAAGCACAAACTGCAATAAGGAAGGCAGTAAATATAAATATTTAATAACTTTTCTCAAATTCCTATACAGACTTTTAAAATAGGTATTATCATTTCTATTTAAGACATGGGGAAACAGATTAGGTTTATAAAGATTCACCTAGTTAATTCAAGGTGGTACAGCTAGTAAATTACATAGGTGATGTTTCTTCAGCTCTTTCTGCCCCCATCCAAGCTGTGTCTGGAGAGGACACTGAGACAGTTAGTAGAGGCCAGTGCCTTTAGAAATCTGAATATGAAATAAAACAGAAAAATAAGATAATGGTTGGCAGAGTGGTCAGGGGAGAGTTTTACAATACTAATAGTAGTGTAAACATACAAGAGAAAGAACCCAGTAGGTAGGGACAAATTGAGATTTGGAGAGGAAAATGGCATTCCCTGCATGGAATCAATATTTTGAATCCTTTGAAAGCATTATAGGGAGAGACGCGGAATCTTAATATATAAAATGGAACTTTGTGTATAAACAATGTTCTCTTTGATAAATTAGGGGAAAATTTCTCACAAAAACTGTTGACTTTTTGATTTTGCAAACAAAAAGTGTAACTCAACATTTCTCTAGATTTTCAGCATTTACGACTCAGAGCTATATAGTCTAAGTGGGAGATTGTAAGTGGGAGAATTCTCTGATTTTGGTCGGTGGTTTTTCAGCAAGCTAAGAAACACATACTTGTGATTACTGAATAATTCTCCTCTGTCAAAAAATGTGAAATATTAATTAGTCAAAGTAACGATAATAAAGAAATGGCTCAATTAAAATCAATTTTATGTATAGCTAGTTCTTAAAGATCCTTATGATATTCACCATGCCCATCAAATATTTTCCAAGTCCATTTTTTCCATTCTAAGAAGAATCTTCTAAGAAAAGTCTACTATGAAAGAATAAGCATTTGAGAATGGCAGATACTTTGTGAGAGATAAAAAAAAATAGTGGTGGGGGATGAAAGATATGCTTTTCTGAATCAGGAAACATTACTTTTAAGTCCTTATAAATGAAACTATATGGTAGCACAAAGGAATAAACAAATAGATGAGTGTAAAGAGGCTAGAGCCCAGAATTAGATCTCAGAATATATAGGAATTTAATTATAACAAAAATGATATATCAGGATGATTGTGGCTGTTAAGTTAATAGGAAGCCTGAATCAAACTGGTTTTAATAAGGAAATTTATATCACATTATGGGAAGCCCAGAGGTAGGAAGGGCTTCAGATTTGGTTAATTTAGTGACTCAATCATGTTATGTAAGACCAGGTTCTTTCCATGTCTCTACTCTGTCATCCAGAGTGTTAGCTTCATAATGAAGCTTCTATAACTGTAATTTCTCAGCAATTAAATCCAGATATAATTATCCAAAGTGAAAACTGATCTCCAGCCCTATCTTGAGAAAAAATAAAGCTTTTTTTCAGAAGTCTCCCATTGCATTTTTCCTCATGTCCATTGATCAGCCACATGCCCATTCGTATATCACTGACAGGGGAGATGGAATTATTTTAGTCTCACTGTTGCTGTAAGAAATTGGAACCATATTTCACCCAACTTTTTTTTAACTTTTTTTAAGACTTAAAATTATTTTAAAAAACTTAGAAAGCTAAAGTGTAGCTTTAAGGTTGAGAATACCTTTTATATAAGAAAGGAAATCCTAAAACTATATAATAGAACAGAATATGTGTTCACTTAAAATTTTTTAAATTTTGAATGGGAAAAGATTCCATAAACAAAATTAATATAAGTTGGGGAAAAGCAATTGCAAAAATATACAAAGACTTCATGTGTAAAGAACTCTTTCAATTTGGTGTGAAAAAGATAGAAAACTCAATAGAAAATTGAAAAACAAATCCAATAATTTTTTGGAAAGATGCTCTCCTAACTTAGAGTAACAGAAATGCAAATTAAAGTAATAACAAGATATTACATCTAACCTCTCAGAAGAGGATTAGGGAGAACAGTAGTAGTAGAAATGTGAATTATAGCCCTCATGGAAAAAGATATTTGTTAAAATATAAGTGCATATACCTTTTGACCAATCAGTTCCACTTAGAGAAATTTGTGCAATAGAAATTAAGCACTCAGTATACACTAAGGAAAGTTTACAAAAAATTTTTTTCACAGTACTGGATATATTAGCAAAACTTGAAATCCCATGTTCATTTGTAGAAGAATGGTTGTGTAAACCGTGGCCTAGCCGTTTCATAGAATACTATGCTACTATTGAAAACAACCAGTTATATCTAGTTCAGCTGCCTTGTGGCTGTTCATGATGTATTGTTAAGTGTGAAAAATCTGATGCATAGAAGAGTATATATCAGTTTTATAAAATATAACCAGTCACCCCATACATACATAAATATATTTGTCAATATTTGCTTAGGAAAAGAGGTATGAAAAAACGTACATACTAAATTGTTAATACCGGGCTGGAGGTGGACTAGGGCATTAAAAACAAGTTTTATAAAGGTATCTTAACAATTCGTTTCTGAAAGTTAATATCCCAGTTTAAAAGGAGTTTAGAACAATCAGGAAACACAGAAGAACTGATCAATGGTGAAATAAGGAGATCGTAATTTTAGCCTGCAAGATTAACAAAGAATGATAGTACATGGTGTGTGTCAGAAGTCATAAACCCCCATATTGTGCAGACATGCATGCTTACTCAAATAAACTTTCTGGAGGACAATTTTTATAGAGTACAAGGATATTTGTTGCAATGTTAGCATGACCAAAATTAGAAATAATCTAATAGGAAATTCAACAAAAAGATTATTGTTTATTAAGCACTAAATAAACATTATAATTGTATGGAAGAATGTGGATTGATGTGGAAAACACTCATAACATATTGTGAAAGTGTAAATTCAGGTTTCTGAAAAGACAAGTAGTACTATCTTGTTTTTAAAATAAAAAATACATATATAATTTCCACAAGGATGAAAACAAAAATACTAACAGAGATTTTTTGAACAAAAGGTCCATCTAGTAACAGACTATACTTTCTCTTCAAGTGTACATGGAAAATCACTGAAATAGACCATATTTTGAATCATAAAAAAATTGTTTACTAAGTCTAAAAGAACTGAAGTCACACAAGGTATGTTCTCTGGCCATAATGGAATTAAAGTAAAAACTGGTAAACTGGAGAGATAATAAGAAAATCTCCAAACACTTGCAGATTTAACCATGTACTTCTTAATAATCCATGGATCAAAGAGGAAATCTCAAGGAAAGTTAGAAAATAATTAAAACTGAATGTTCTTGTGTACAATATACCCAAGTTTGTGGGATGTAGCCCAGAAGGAGGAGTAGAGAAAATGAAAGAAAAGGAGGACATCACCCTAGAAACAAGGGTTTCAAAGGCTGAGGTAAACCAATATTAGAAGAATTGAAGCTGGTAAATTCCCTTCTAAATAGCTCTGTATCTGATGATCAGATCTGCTGTTTCAGCTTCACTGAGTGCTTGTTGTCCCTGTCTCACTTTGTGCGCAAGGTGATAAATCAATACCTTGTTTTTGTTTGTGTTTTGCTTTGCTTATCTTAGGGAAAGGAAACTAGAATTTATATAAATTTGCTAAAGAAGGCTAGCTAGATAGAAAAAACAAAAACAGAGGTTACCGTGTTTCTATATATAGCCTCAACCGCATTTGGTAAATAACTGTCAGTAGCACTAAAACAACATTTTTTGTTTTCTTGTAGGGACCCAGAGGTGAAAAAGGCATTAGAGGTGAAACTGTAAGTTTAAATTTCTGGTTATATTATCACTTGTCACTAGGTTATCTAGGCTTCATAAAAGCAAGGACCTTGTTTGGGGTTTTTTCATGATTATGTCTCTAATATTTGTGGAATAAAAATAAAATTAGAGTTTTCAGGAAGTAGAATTAATCTAAGTGGTACATTGTCATGGGACCTGAGTACCCCCCCCAAAACATGTTTAAGAGCCTGCCAATCAAATTCTTCCCAGGCCCTGTGTGAAATGGCATATTTGCCTTGTCGAGCATCAGGCATTTGCTTTGTGAGCCTTCTACAACAGTCCTGGAGTGAGAGCACCACCAAGTTGCCTTGGCGGGGGAGTAGGGGGTTTTACCCACTACGTCCAGTCAGTGCCCAAGAGGTGCCAAGCAGAAGCAAATCGTTAGCTTTGCAGCCAATTGGAAACAATCGTGGGAGGGTGGACAAAAGGTACATAGCACGTTCTGGCTCTATATGGCTTATGCTGGCACTATGTCCTACTTTTCTGGGATGCCATTTCCCCCAGTTAAAGAAGATATTTTGTAAAGGGGCCACTTTTCCAGCAGAGATTCTGCTGAACTTACTAAAGTACCAGCTTAAACAGAGCGCAGGCATGGAGTGAAACCAAGTACAGAAGGCAAATAAGAATAAACTTGAAGGGTGCCTGGGTGGCTCAGTGGGTTAAAGCCTCTGCTTTTGGCTCAGGTCATGATCCCAGGGTCCTGGGATCGAGCCCCACATTGGGCTCTCTGCTCAGCAGGGAGCCTGCTTCCTCCTCTCTCTGCCTGCCTCTCTGCCTACTTGTAATCTCTGTCTGTCAAATAAATAAAATAAAATCTTTAAAAAAAAAAAAAGAATAAAATTGAAGGTCGCAGAAAAATATTGCTTAATAAGTAATGAAATTATATTGACAGCTGACATTTTCTCTTTTCACTAAAGGGTATTCTTGGGGCTCAGGATAAATAAGTTACAGTTATGTTAATTAGCTGAAGAAGGGAAATTGAGTGATTTTAGATAGTCTAAGAATCCCAGAGGGATCAAAATAGATTTTTTTTTTTTTTAAGATTTTATTTTTAAGGGGCGCCTGGGTGGCTCAGTGGGTTAAGCCTCTGCTTTCCGCTCAGGTCATGATCTCAGGGTCCTGGGATCGAGCCCCGCATCGGGCTCTCTGCTCAGCAGGGAGCCTGCTTCCTCCTCTCTCTCTCTGCCTGCCTCTCTGCCTACTTGTGATCTCTCTCTGTCAAATAAATAAATAAAATCTTAAAAAAAAAAAAAAAGATTTTATTTTTAAGTTCTCTCTACACCCAACATGAGGCTTGAACTCCCAACCCCGTGATCAAGAGATGCATGCTCTACTGACTGAGCCAGCCAAGTGCCCACCCCGAAACAGATGTTTTTAATTTGCAGAAGCATGCCCTTCATATTTTCTCTGGGGACTTACTCTAGCAGAAAGCAAGGATGACTGCACACAGTGAAGTCATATGCCCCAGGAGGAGTGGAGACGGGAAAGGAAATTACTAGTGAATGAATTAGAAAACATTTGAGGGGTTGGGACATGATAGTTGTCTTTAAACATTTGAAAGGAAGAGGAAGAATCTGTATAATATGAGTCACTCTCCAGGATATATTTTAAATTGCTTATTTGTTGAATTGAATTTTCCATTTCTGTGCTTAGCTCCCTGAGAGACAGTGAGCTCCATAAGAGTATGAAGTATATTTAATACAACCTAATTTCCAGCCTGTCACACAACTTAGCACATAATTTATACAGAATAGATACCATTAACTAAATGGATGGAACATTAAGGCTGATTTCAGCTCAATATAATAATAAGCTAATATAATAAGGAACCGCTTTATTTTTTTAAGGTTTATTTACTTATTTTAGAGAGAGGGGTAGAGAGCATAAACAGGAGGGGCAGTGGGAGAAGGAGAATCTCAAGCGGACTTCGTGCTGAGTGTGAAGCATGGAGCTCCATGCAGAGCTCTCTGAGCAGTGTTCCAAGCGGGGCTCGATCTCAGGACCCGGATATCACAACCTGAGCTGAAACAAAGAATCTGCCACTCAACTGATGGTGCCATCCAGGGTCCCCAATAAGGGGACTATTTTAAAACAAGATAGTTTTGCCAAGATAGTGAATGCCTGTCAGTAGAAGCCTAATGACTATCCTTCTGAGTTACTGGACTGGTAGTCCTCTACTGAGTAGGGAACTAGAATTTATAAATCTAAAGCCCCTTGCAGCTCTAAGAGTTTATGATTCTAAAAAAAGAAAAGTAAGTAGACATCCCATAAAAGAACAAAGAAAGGTACAGAATATAAAGAAGAGTTTTTTTAAAGTAGAGGCGAGATTGTGTCAAGTCTGATTCTTATTCTGAATCCATGTAAGTCTCCCACTCTTCATCACTGGCAGTGTTGTCCAGATCGCCCTGATGTCTCCCTTGGTCTCCTGACTTCTTTGTGTTCCTTCCACTTTTCCCTACTACAGTTCCTTCTCTGTAGCAACTAAAGTGATACCATTAAATCGTAAACCAGAGTATATCACCCTCCTCTTTAAATTCTTCCTATGACTCCTTCTTGCACTGAGAATAAAGTCTCAATTCCTTACTTTAGTTAGTCTACCATAGCCTACAAGAATTAGCCCCAGTTTTTCTCTCCAGACTCATGATGTAACTCCTTTCCCCTTCCTACCACACTTCTCTTTATTCTTTGGAACTGCCTTCATTTTACTTAGAGAATTCTTTCATCTGCTCTCCACATGGCTGGTTCTTATCTCATTCTTCAGGTCTATGCTAAAATACTATCTCAGAGAAGCCTTGCATCATCATTTAGTCTCATTATTCCTGGTCATTCTCTTTCACAATATCCTGTTTTGTTTTCTTTCTAGTAGTTAGCAGTATTAAAAATTATTTTTCTGTCTCCTCTGCTAGGATATAAACTACATGAGATCAGGGAACTTTGTCTAATACACTGGTTATCAGTATCCAGAAAAGAATCTACCATGTAATAGGTAATATTTGAGAAAAGAATTAATAACTAAATGAATACTATTCCGTAAAATTAAAAGTCAACAACTATTTTCTGTTATGCCTGGTAAAGTAGCATTTACTGACAACTACTTATTAGTCTTTTGCTCTGTAGATCACCATAGTTCCCTTCATAAATAAAGTGAAAACTCCTAGTACACAAGGTTGGGGGAGGAGCCGAGTGGTATTTAGTATAGGCAATAAAATTAGCTGTTGAAAAAAGGATTAACTGGCACATTAGAATTTACTGGGGTTTATTGTTGATTAACTAGTACTAAGTATCTTTTTATCACTTCTTTCTCTTTGATCCCACTATGGCTTAAGGAACTTTAAAAAAGTAATCTTTTAATTCCTAGAAATCATCAGCATCAACTTTATAGAATGTACAATTTAAACCATACTCTGCTTTCATCCTATGGAAAAGCTTAATAACATTTCTGATATTCTCATTAGGATTTTTTTCAGTATTTTCTGCAGGTTTGTTTTCTTTAAGGGAATGGTTTAACTACCTGACTACCTAAAGACTTTTAGTTAATTATTATGTTTCCAAATATATCCTCAAGGGGGTCAACCTCAAGTAATATGGGGCCTCCCATATGCCCAAAATGGGACATTTTTGGAATGAATTTTTTTTTTAATTTTTTATTTTTATAAACATATATTTTTATCCCCAGGGGTACAGGTCTGTGAATCACCATTGGAATGAATTTTTATTAGCCAAGATCTATTATATTGAGACAAACATGATATATCACTCTTCATAAAAAATAAGAAATATAAGAATATATCAAGCAGGCTTTATAAATCTTATTTTTAAATCTTCCATGAAGCTGGCATAAGAATTTATAAAGCTATGCCATTTTATACTAAGACCAAATCATTATTCAATGCCTTAAAAAAAAAAGTTATAGCTCATTATACAGTATATGAAATATATATATCTTTTAGGATAAATTTGGGTTTCCTGGCTAGGAAGCTTTTATGTTCTACAATTTAAGGTTACAAACTCCAGTATTGGTCCCAAATAGGTCCTCTCCACTGCTGAGAAAGTTGTTTCTGTATTGCCGTATATTAAAGAGTGACTTTTTCCTTTCTATTTTATATGTGCTCCATATCTGCCTGCCTTTGGTATATATATTCTAAACTGAGCCAGAGTTTTATGACATCCTAGGAAGGCTTCCTAGCATATAGCATGTAGAAATCTCTCCTCTTCCCCTGCTTCAAAACTATCATGTTAATGCAAATTAATCTTTAAAAGTTATAAAAATTTCCTGGTTTCCATGAGACACCAAACACTTTCAGAACATGATTAATTTATGAAGTAAGTAATGCAAAAAAAAAAAAAATCACCAGAAATAATAGATATAATTAGTAAAAAAAAAAAAATAGAATTTTAACTCATAACAAAAATAATATCCTAGTGTCAATCATCTGAAAAGGGTTTTAACAAAATGTCACAACTTGAAACATATAGCTTAAAGCCACAGAAGTAGAAAAAAATAGAGAATAATCTCAGCATTTAAATTTTTAGATTAGTTGTCTCATTTTTGTAGCATATTATTTAATGAAAATCAATAAAATGTTAAAGAATACAATTGACATTTTCTCACATACTACCTCTAAGTTCATGTGTCTTCACAGTTCTTGATTAGCAGAATTATCTTATTTGCCTCCAGTTTGAAAGTGAGGAAGATGCCTTATAAGGAAAAGCTAAGTTATGGGAAAATATTTCTTAAATATTATCAAATTAAGAACTTAAAGTATATATGTATATGATTTTTTAAATCCATAGATAGCATAATTCATTCAAATATTATCAAACTCTTTTAATTCAAGGACATACTTCCTTACATTCATACAAACTTCAAATTTAAAATTCCCAACTTGTTTCAATAAGTCAAGCAGAGAAAGACAACTATCATATGATCTCTCTGATATGAGGAAGTTGGTGATGCAACATGGGGGCTTAAATGGGTAGGAGAAGAATCAATGAAACAAGAAGGGATTGGGAGGGAGACAAACCATAAGTGACTCTTAATCTCACAAAACAAACTGAGGGTTGCTGGGGGGAGGGGGGGTGGGAGAAGGGGGGTGGGGTTATGGACATTGGGGAGGGTATGTGCTTTGGTGAGTGCTGTGAAGTGTGTAAACCTGGCGATTCACAGACCTGTACCCCTGGGGATAAAAATATATGTTTATAAAATTCCCAATTTGTATGCATGTGACTACCTTCTTTCTTCAAATACAACATATGAAGGAGAAAATTGATAAAATGTTTGAAAAATCACAATTTTAAAGTGAGTCTTAAGGATATATCTTCACCAAACCTTCTTACAGTTGATATAGCTGAGATCCAAATGTGCAACTCACTCAAGGACAGGCAGCTAATGAGGTACAGAGAAAAGATCACAGTCCAGGTCTCCCAATTCCTTTAACTATTGCACTTTTCTATTAATTATAGTGCTTCTCAGAAAATAAGCTTTAGGAGCAACTTGATAAGAAGATGGTATAGACAGACAGATAGATGCCTCTCACCTACATTAAGAGTAGCTCAGCCATTTATATGGCAGATTCCACATGAGTAGGTTCTTAATTTGTAGTTATCCTCTGTGCCTTATTATTCACTGATTCCTTATAAGCATATTACTTCTAATAAATCTTATTTAATATTACTAAATTCCCAATTAAACCCTCTAAATCAGTGGTTCTCAACGAGGAGCCATCCCCTGCCCCCAAACCACACACATACCACAGGAGACATTTGGCAATATGTAGAGACATATTTAGTTGTCACAACTGTGGAAAAAGGAGAGTTGCTAGTTGCATCTAGCAAGTAGAGACTAGGGATGCTGCTAAACATCCTATAGTGCAAGCTTCTCAATCTATAAGCCTGCCTAAAGTGAAGATTATGAAACTAAGTCAAGATTGCATTTACATTACAGCAAAGTCTAACATATTCAAGTTCAAGAATGTGCACATATCAGTATTTTTAAAGAATAAGAAAAAATATGTTACCTTTGGAGGATCAAATGTAAATTCTGCGATTAAATGGAAAGAGTGTCTATTTCCAATAGTAGTGCTTTGACTATGGCCAAATTATCATTAGAAGCATTCATATTAATTTTGTTTCCCTTTAGGAAAGTAACACAGACAATCATAGTTTTATTATAAACTGCTTCTATTATAAACTGCTTTAAATACTTTTTTCTATAGTATCTAGAGAAAGTTACTCACTTTTTCTTATTGGTGAGCTAAAGGAATAGAAAAGAGCTAATAAATGTTATATTGTTTTAATATTTTGTTTTACTTGGCTAATTGCATCATTCTATGTAGTTGTTTTCTTAAAGTTGTTTTGCCCTGTCTTGTTTGGTTGCAAGTATTTCATTTGGTCACATTTACAATGACTGGACTTGTTTTGGTTAACAAAAAGAAATCAATAAAGTCAGCATAGAAGTAGCTTCTTCCTTTTATGATAAATTCCTCTTTCAAAGTCAAAGATATATGTTTTGTCCTGAACCACCAGTGATATTTTGCAAAATATCAAAATATGCTAAGTAGGGTGAAATGTCAACTGTTTTTTTATAATGTTGCTCCAGAATGGAGATACTTACACAGCCAAATTCATTCTGAGCCTATATATATTTAAAGGTTATCTCCAATATAACATTTCCGTAATTTATCATGCAGCTTCTGAGGTACAAGTTTCATACATTCTTTATTGTAAATTGTAATCATAAATCATGCAAACCAAGAAATGTCCAGCAGGCATGGTACTGGAGTTCTCTATCATTTTTAAGTTACTGTTGTTTGCTCTAGTTGTCACAGGATATTTAGAATCAATAGCTCCAAGCAATACTTAATATAAGTCAAGTATAACATCAACTTTATTCAAATCTAAATAATTGTGTTTTGTCATCTGAAGATAAATTGTATTTTGTCATCTTTTAACCATAATCTGAATTTGACTCAATGTCGTCTTACCATTCAGTTGATCATCAAATAAGTGAAATTTCGAGCATTCTTTTTTTAAGATTTTTATTTATTTATTTGAGAGAAAGAGAGAGAGGGCACAAGCAGGAGGAGGGGCAGAGGGAGAAAGACGAGCAGACTCCGTGCTCAGCAGAGACCTGGATGGGGGGCTCAATCCTGGGACCCTGAGATCATGACCTGAGCCAAAGTCAGATGCTTAACTGAGTGAGCCACCCAGGTATCCCTTTAGCAGACATTCTTTCTCTCTCTCTCTCTCTCTTTTTTTTTCCACAAGCCACTTTATTTTTTTTTTATTAACATATAATGTATTATTGGTTTCAGGGGTACAGGTCTGTGATTCATCAGTCTTACACAATTCACAGTGCTCACCATAGTACATACCCTCCCCAATGTCCATCACCCAGTTATCCCATCCCTCCTGACACCCTGCCCTCCAGCAACCCTCAGTTTGTTTCCTGAGATTAGGAGTCTCTTATGGTTTGGCTTCCTCTCTGGTTTCATGTTGTTTCATTTTTCCCTCCCTTCCCCTATGATCCTCTGTCTTGTTTCTCAAATTCCTCATATCAGTGAGATCATATGATAGTTGTATTTCTCTGATTGACTTATTTTCTTAGCATAATACCCTCTCTTAATAGTGATTACTGTTGTTTCATTTTGAAAAATGTCAACATAACTCTTCACATTTTATTATATACATTTTAATTGTTCTAATTTCTAAACTAATACAAGTTAATTTTAATATTATGCATTCATTCAATACAATTTTCACACACCTGCTACAAAGTAGTCACTATTCTTGTTCCAGAAAGTGCGAAGGTGACTAAGACACTCTTAAGGGTTCCTAAGGATTTTCCACCATGTTATGTACTAGGGAATGCAAAAGTGGTTCCGTTGAGCAGGAGAGAGATGGTGGGGGAGGGGTGAGCAAGGTGGGTATAGAGTTTTAACTCTAAAAGAGGGATTAGAGTTAAACAGATAGGGAAGGTAAGGAAGAACATTCCTGGTCGAGGAAATAGCACATGCAAGAGAAAGCATGTGTGATGAACTTTGAAGATTCAGAGATCCACAAGTAGTTGGTTATATATGGAGTGTAGGTGTGTTTGGGTGAATAAGCAGAGGTGAGGCCCAGATCTTGAAGAGGAGGCAGGGATGTACATTGATTAAGAACATATACTTCTTTATCCAGTTGACCAGTTTTATCCTAGCTCTGTCCTGTATTTGCTGGTTGCCATTCTCTTAACTGAAATATAGCACACAACTTAGCATATAGTTCTCAGAAAATGAGCACACGACTAAGCATGTAATAAGTTCTCAGTAAATAGTAGCTATTACTGTTAGGAAGTTTATAATTTCTAGACAATAAAGAGCCATTGCATAATCTTAACTAAATAATGACCTGATTAGAGTTCCATTTTATAAATATAATTAACATAGTAGAGAGAATAAAGTCAGGACCTCAGATTAGGAGTACAAGCAACATGTGATGCCTTAGCTAGGGCTGCTACAACAAATTGCCATAGACTGGTGGCTTAAACAGCAAATATTATTTCTCTTGGTTCTAGAGGCTCTGAAGTCTAATATCAAGATGTTGATAGGTTCAATGTCAAGTGAGGGTCTTCTTCCTGGTTTGCAGATAGCTGCCTTCTTGTTGTATCCTAATATGGTAAAGAGATCATTTCTCTAGGTCATTACCATTCATAAGGGCTCCACATGATCTGTTTACCTCCCAAAGACCCCACCTCCAAATGCCATCACATTGGAGATTGGGGCTTTAATATATTAATGGGGATGACACAAACATTCAGTCTATAGCACATGATTAACATTAAACTAAGTCACTGTGAAGTAGTATTTTGGAGAGATTTGGAGGTCAATTCAACAGTGTTGGGTAACCAAATTATAGGTGGATGTTGAAGGAAAAGGAGGTGTCTAAGAACACTAAAGTTTCATCTTTGCTGATAAGGTGGAGGGTAGGAATAACGAGAAAAACATACTTAGACAGTATTAACATTTTTAAATGTTGTATTTCCAATTGTTTGTTAAAACAAATAAATTCAGTTTCTAGTAATATCAATAAAACATGAAAGTAAATATCCAGCTTGTTCATGAATGTGTATGATAGTTGAATACAAAGAGGGTATGACTTCAAAACAGTAAAACAACTTTGAATCTTATGACCTGCCTCACATGAAAGGCAATGATAGAGGTTGAATCTTAGTTGTCTTGTTTATATCAAACCAAAAGCATAAGATACATGTATTGTGCTTTGTCTCCATTTCTTCTAGGGTCCCCAAGGGCCACGAGGTCAACCAGGACCTCCAGTGAGTGTATTTACATTTATATCTGTTTACTGTTGATGCTTATATGCCTTGCCTGGTTTGAGATCTCTACTGAAAAATCCTTTTTTAATTTGTCATGTTATAGGGTCCACCTGGAGCACCAGGCCCAAGGGTAAGTTTTCTTGGTTTTGTTTATTTTATCTTAGTATAATATATTAAAGCTTTTTAAAGCTTCTTCTAACTCCCTGTTAAAAAGTGTTTCTCTTCCCTACCTCTGGTCTTTTTGCTAATCTGATATAGAGTCTTCCCAACTATAAAAACAAAATCTAAACCCCAGATTTGTTGTTTACAAAATAGGGATGATCTCTTACTTTCTTGGGTGAATTTAAGCATTTTTTGGTTTTTTTTTTTTTTTTAAGATTTATTTATTTGAGAGGAAGAGTGGGTGTGGGAGCAGAGGAAGAATGAGAATCCCAAGCTGACTCCCCATTGAGCACAGAGCCTGACCCGGAGCTCAGTTCCATGACCATGGGATCATGACCTGAGCTAAAATCAAGAGTTGGATGCTTAACTGACTGAGCCACCCAGGTGTCCCATGAGTTTTATATAAGATGTAAAGCACACAGCACAGTACCTGGCATAAGTGCTCAATAAAATACTAACTCCTTCCATTTTTCCCTACTTCAAGTTCTGGCTCTCCTTTTTAAAATGTTCTTTTTCTACCAACCAGTAATCTACTTCTTGGGCTTTATATGAATTCTTCTCAGTTACTGGTGGCTATAGAAGCCCTCAGATTTCTGTACTTGCTTGTTATCTATGACAACCCGGAGCTCTCTACCCCTATCTTTGAAGCAATGCTTCTGTTGCCTCATTATCAACTGTTATCTCCTGGACTCTAAAGTTCCAAGTTTGGTTTCCCACATGCTGTGCATTTACTCTACTACTCAGTAATCTATTTGTCTTCCTGCTTCCTCCAAGAGGTCTCTTCCATCTCCAACCTTCACCGATGCCCACTCCTATGGCAACCTGGTCAAATACAGTGATCCTTGTTCAGATTTCCTGCTAAAAAAGGTCCACCTACATTATCCCAAACAATGCCTAGTCCTGTGCTTTCTAGCCTTACTTATTTCCACATGCTGCTCTGATGTCGTTTGGATCTTTTGACAGTTCTAGTTGGCGGATCACTGTGGTCTATTCTGAACAGGCCAGGAACTCTTCATTTCTCTCAGCTTTTCATCAGGGCAAAGAATAACTTTCAAGCAAGATGCTATAGTAAGATTATCTCCTTGGAGACAGGAGATTCATTCTCCATGATTTTTAAAAATTATTCCCCATTTCTGGCCATCTGACTGGGGGAATGAAACCTTCCCTGGCATGAACATCAATAGGAATGTCTTTCTTTTTTTTTTCTTTTTTTTAATTTTTTTTAAATTTTTTAAATTTATTTTCAGCGTAACAGTATTCATTGTTCTTGCACCACACCCAGTGCTCCATGAAATCCATGCCCTCTCCAATACCCACCACCTGGTTCCCCCAACCTCCCACCCCTGCCCCTTCAAAACCCTCAGATTTTATTTATTTATTTGACAGACAGGGCTAAGCAGAGAGCCCGATGCAGGGCTTGTCCCAGGACCCTGGGATCATGATCATGACCTGAGCTGAAGGCAGAGGCTTTAACCCACTGAACCACCCAGGTGCCCCAGAAATGCCTTTCTTTAATCTTAAATTATTCTCTACTGTGGTCTTCCTCACCACCCCTGACTCTCCACAAAGCATGGATTACAAGTACCTTCATCAGTTTTCTTCTCATTTTATAATGACTTTGATGTAAGTCCTAAAAGACCACTGACAAATTAGAGATGTTTAGTGAAATTTTTCACATTGAAATACCAAACTTTGTGGCACCATAGCCCTGTCTCACTTGGAAAATATTTGTATGTGTTCCTATACAGCCAAAATGAAGTAACGTGAGAGATTTTTGCCCTGAACAAAATATGGATAAGAATATATTCTGGGGCGCCTGAGTGACTCAGTGGGATAAGCCTCTACCTTCAGCTCGGGTCATGATCTCGGGGTCCTGGGATGGAGCCCCACATTGGGCTATCTGCTCAGCAGGGAGCCTGCTTCCCTCACGCTCTCTGCCTGCTGCTCTGCCTACTTGTGATCTCTCTCTGTGTGTCAAATTAATGAATAAAATCTTTAAATTAAAAAAAAAGAATATATACTTTGAGGTATTATTAGGAGGATTAAATAAGAAAATATATGTGCTTGTCACATTGTAGATAAATTTAATAAATTTTAGTTTCTTTATTTCCTTCTTTTCTTTTGTCTTCTTTCTTGGTCAGTATAAAAGCCGGTTCCTTATAATATCTTTCTGGGATTTGCACAGTCTATTGTAGGAAGTGGCAATGTAACCCTGAGAAGAAGACTTCTAGAGCAGAAGTCTAAAAGTCAGTGAAAAAATATCTATATGTTTTTCCTAAGGTCAACTTACGGTTATACCTTCTTTGAAATTCTTCTTAATTCCTTCTCATCACACCACAAGGTAGAACTGATCACTTCTCCTTCATATTGGTAATTATTTTCATGCCAGTATCTTTCTATTATGCGATTATAAACTCTATAAAGGTGGAAACTATTTTTTTTAATTTCTCTTCTATTTAAGCCATTAGTAAGTGTCTGTTGAGTGAATGAGTAAATGAGTCCAAAAAGCAAGTTGCATCTCTTGGAAAATTTCATTGGGAATCTTCCAAGATAAAATATTTCACTTGGAGGGAAATAATGTCTAGAATGGAATAGGATCATAGGATCATAGAATTAGAGAAATACATTCTTTTAGTAATTTATTTAGCAATTATTTGAGACTGGCTTGTGACTTGTTTTTTTTTTTTTTTTTTTAGATTTTATTTATTTATCAGAGAGAGAGGGCGAGAGAGCAAGCACAGGCAGACAGAGTGGCAGGCAGAGGCAGAGGGAGAAGCAGGCTCCCTGCCAAGCAAGGAGCCCGATGCAGGACTCAATCCCAGAACGCTGGGATCATGACCCGAGCCAAAGGCAGCCACTTAACCAACTGAGCCACCCAGGCGTCCCTGACTTGTGACTTGTTAGTTAGTGATTCCTTAGACCAGTTTATTGAGTTTAAAAAAAAAAAAAAAAAAGCATTTGACAATATACAGCATCTTTTCCTGATTAAAACTCTCCAAACTATAGGGATCGAGGGAACATATCTCAATATCATAAAAGCCATCTATGTAAAGCCCACAGCAAATATTATTCTTAATGGGGAAAAACAGAGCTTTTCCCTTAAGGTCAGGAACACAACAAGGATGCCCACCCTCACCATTATTGTTCAACATAGTGCTAGAAGTCCTAGCCTCAGCAGTCAGAAAACAAAGAGAAATAAAAGACATTCAAACTGGCAAAGAAGAAGTCAAACTCTTTCTCTTCAGAGATGACATGATACTTCATGTGGAAAACCCAAAAGATTCCACCCCCAAGTTAGTAGAACTCATACAGCAATTCAGCAAGTTGGCAGGATATGAAATCAATGCACAGAAATCAGCTGCATTTCTATACATGAACAATGTAACTAAACAAAGAGAAATTAAGGAATCAGTTCCATTTACAACAGCTCCAAAAGCTGTATGATACATAGGAATAAACCTAGTCAAAGAAGTAAAGGATCTATGCTCTAGAAATTAAAGAATACTTATGAAAGGAATTGAGGAAGAGACAAAGAGATGGAAAAATATTCTGTACTCATGGATTGGAACAGTTTAGTGAGTCTTATTCAGAATTCTTTTGAAATGAAATGAAATAGAATAGAAAAAATATGGGAAGTGACTGCTTGTGGGTACAAGGTTTCTTTTAGAGGTGATGGAAATGTTCCAACATTAAATAGTGGTAATGGCTACACAACATAGTGAATTACAAAAAGCAACTGAATTGTATGCTTTAAAAATGGTTAAAATGGTAGATTTTATGTTATGTGAGTTTTATCTCAATATAAAGGGCAAAAAATTTTAAACAAAATTCATGTATCAGTCCTAGTAAGAGTAAATATGGTTTTTAAAACTATTCAGTTCCATGTATGTATTGTTGTGTGAATCTTATCATGAAGTAAAAATATATTTCTTGCTATGGGTCAAGATAAGTTTAAAAACCTCAAATCCAGTTTAACTCCCTTTTTTTTAAAGACCTATAGAAGTAAAGATGTACCCAATTTTCTAAAGAAGAATAGCTCAAAAGTATTTCAGGAAAAGGAATATATATTGATGGTGTTTTTGAGTTTGAGGTTATTATCACAGCAATGGCCAGACTTCAGTGCACATGGTAGAATATTTAGAAACTAACAAATCTTCAACAGGATGCTAAAGTTAACCAAAAATGATTGGTGGGGAGGAGGGAAGAACAGGAATATGTGTGTTGGTGTGGGGGGTAGAAACAGTAATCATTAAAAATAATTAAATGAGATAAGGAGTATTCAACTGATTTCCTCCAGTTAGTGGGTCAGCTGTGAAACCTGGATTGGTGAATACAGAGGCTCCCGCTGCTGGGATGGCCTGGTTCCCTAGGACAAGAAGTTACTTCCACTGTGGAGTGGGGCATGACCTGAAATCAGTTCTTATCCCATAAAGTTTACCCTATCCAGTGATCTTTTTTTTTCTTCTTATTTAAGATTTTATTTATTTATTGGACAGACAAATATCAGAAGTAGGCAGAGAGGCAGGCAGAGAGAGAGGAGGAAGGAGGATCCTCGCAGAGCAGAGAGCCCGATGTGGGGCTCTATCCCAGGACCCTGGGATAGTGACCTGAGCTGAAGGCAGAGGCTTTATCCCACTGAGCCACCCAGTGGCTCACTTAACTTCCAGTTAAGATCCAGTGATCTTAAGACTTCAAAAACCTTTTAAAAATTATACTGCTCCTCAAAATACTAGAGTGCTCAGACTAACTCTAGATTTTATTCAAATAAGTTGGGAGAGAATTATGAAGATTTCATTCCCCCAAGGTATAATGAATTCTAATTCCTCTCAGTGCCAACAACCTGATTACTTCTTATTTTCTATATTCTATCTTACGTGCATATTTTTATACTTTAAGTGATTTTCATGTGAGAACACGTTCTCTCTAACAAGAGCTCATGGAGGGAGCTTCTGCTTTTACATTCCTTCACTGCAACTAATGAGAGTTTTACACTCAGATGTGGGCACTTGGATGTTGCTGAATGACTTCCCCCAGCACATCCTCTTAATAGTCTCTCTGAGCCTGTCCAGGGAAAGGCTATCCTTGAGAAAACATTGAATGCCTGCTATGTGCCAGGCATGACCTAGGCATGACCTAGGCTTTGGGACTTCATTGGGAATTATACAAATATATGTATAGCCAAGAAAATTTATGAGTGACCAATTGTTACAACATTTCTTTCTAATGCTTATTGGGGGGGGAGCCTTTTTCATTGAGCTGACATTTTTTTTTTTTTAATTTTTTATTTTTTATAAACATATATTTTTATCCCCAGGG
>NC_081570.1:71889014-71907361 GCF_022355385.1 Mustela nigripes | reverse complement strand
GGCAGTTCTATTTTCAACATTTTGAGGAACCTCCATGCTGTTTTCCAAAGGCAAGGGAAGCAAGGGAAAAAATGAGCTGACATTTAAAATTGCTGGTACCTTACTATGCATTAAGTAACATACTCTACACTATTAATCTGCTAAAAGTCATTGTATTCTTCACTGCCACCCATTCACAGAAAATTTTAAATAATAGTCATTTTACATAAGAATATTCATCTAAGACCTCTTTTGATGGGTGTTAAAGTTGTTTCTCATCTTTTACTATTACAGTCAGTACCAATGCCCAGTCCCTTTGCTTATCGTTTTTGCAGAATATCCATAGGACTAATTCCCAACAGTGGGATAGTTAAGTGTAAGGGATAATGAACATATTTACTTATTTATTATTGTTATTAATTTTGGTAAAATATACATAAATTTATCATTTTAACCATTTTAAGCATCCAGTTCAGTGGCATTAAGTATCTTCACGTGTTGTGCAACCATCTCCACCATCCATACCCAGAACTTTTTTGCTCTTTCAAAACTGAAGCTCTGTGCCCATTAAACAGTAATTTCCCATCCCTCCCTTCCCCAGTACCTGGCAACTACCATTCCACTTTCTGTCCCTATTAATTTGACTACTCCAGGAACATCATGTATGTGACAGTCATACAATATTTGTCCTTTTATGACTGGTTTATTTTACTTAACATAATGTCTTCAAGATTCATACGCATTGCAGCATGTGTCAGAAATTCTTTCCTTGTTAAGGCTGAATAATATTCCATTGTATTTATATATACCACATCTGATATATCTAAGTGGACATTTGAGTTGCTTCCATTTTTTGGATATTGTGAATAATGCTGCTATGAATGTAGGTGTATAGATATCTGTTTGAGTCTTTCCTTTCAATTCATTTTGATACATACCCAGAAAGTGGCATTGCTGGAGCATATAGTGAGTCTATGTTTTATTTTTTGAGGCACTGCTATACTGTTTTTTATAGTAGCTGCACACTTACACATTCCCACCATCACTGCACAGGGTTCCAATTTCTCCACATCCCTGCCAACACTTTTTATATTCTAGTTTGTTTGTTTGCTTGTTTGTTTGTTTTTTATAGCACCCATTCTAATGAGAGTGAAGTGGTATCTACTTGTGGTTTTAATTTGCATTTCCTTAATGATTAGTGAGGTTGAACATCTTTTCATATGTTCATTGAGTTATATAGCTTCTCTGGGAAAATGTCTATTCAAGTCCTTTGTCCATTTTTGAATTGGGTTGCTTGTTTGTTGTTCTTAGATTGTAGGAGTTCATTATATATTGTGGATCGTAATACCTTATCCAATATATGACATAAATATTTCCTCCCATTCCATGGGTTGCCTTTTCACTCTGTCAGTTGTGTCCTTTGCACAGTTTTTAGTTCTGATGCAGTCAAATTTTTCTGTATTTTCTTGCCTTGCTTTTACTATCATATCCAAGAAACCATTACCAAAGCCAATCTAATGAAGTTTTTCCACTATTTTTATCTAAGAGGTTTATAGGTTTAGTCCTTATATTTAAATCTGTGATTTGAGTTTATTTTGGTCTATAATGTGAGGTAAGTGTCTACATTTGTTTTTTACATGTGGATATCAGATTTCCAGGCCTTTAATTCTGTTCTTTTTCAGAATTATTTTGGCTATTTGGAATCTATATTCCCTTTTATATTTGTCTTTATAGCTATGGTTAGCAGTGCTTTTTATTTCTTCATCTGACTTCAAGTTTCTACCTAATAGACTTTAATTTCAGTTTAAAGGATTCCCTTTATTATCTTTCTTTTTTTTAATTTAATTTTATTTTTTCAGTGTTCCAGGATTCATTGTTAATGCCCCACACACAGTGCTCCATGCAGTACGTGCCCTCCTTAATATCCACCACCAGGCTCACCCATCCCCCAACTCCCTTCCCCTCCAAAACCCTCAGTTCATTTCTCAGAGTCCACATTTTCTCATGCTTTGTCTCCCCCTCCAATTTTCCCCAATTCACTTTTCCTTTCCTTCTCCTAATGTCCTCCATGGTACTCCTTATGCTTCACAAGTAAGTGAAACCATATGATAATTGACTTTCTCTGCTTGACTTATTTCACTCAGCATAATCTCCTCCAGTCCCATCCATGTTGATACAGAAGTTGGGTATTCATCCTTTCTGATGAAGGTGTAATATTCCATTGTATATATGGACCATATCTTCTTAATCCATTCATCTTTGTAAGGCATCTTGGCTCTTATGTACCTCAGTGTTCATAGCAGCCAAGGCCGCAATAGCCAAACTGTGGAAAGAGCCAGGATTCCCTTTTTTATCTTTCTAGGGAAGGTTTGCTAATGATAAATTCTCTTAGTTTTTGTTTATCTAGGAATGTCTTAATTTTTCCTTCATTTTCAAATGATAGCTTTGTTGGATGTAGAATTCTTGGTTGACAGTCTTTTACTTTCAGCACTCTGTGTCATCCTACTGCCTTCTTACCTTTATGATTTTTTGTGGAAATTTAGCTGTCAATCTCATTGAAGATTTCTTGGGTCTAATGAGTCTTCTCTCTTTCTGCTCTCAAGATTCTCTGTTTTCCTTTGCTTTCAACAGTTTTATTATGATGTGTCTGGGGAGTTCACTGAGCTTCTTGGATTTGTAGGTTAATGTTTCTCATCAAATGTTCAGCTATTCCTTTTTTTTTTAATTGAGGTATAATTGATAACATTGTATTAGTTTCAGGTGGTTTAAGTTCTCTCCATTCTTGTCTATTGTAAGTAATGCTGCAGGGAATATAGGAATCATATATGTCTTCAAATTAGCATTTTTGTATTCTTCAGATACATACCCAGAATTGGATTAGCTGGGTCATTTAGTAATTCTATTAATTTCTTGAGGAATCTCTATGTTGTTTTTCACAATGGCTTTACCAATTTACATTTCCAACAACACTGTACAAGAGCATCCTTTTCTCTACATCTTCTCCAACACTTGTTATTTCTTCTTTTGATAATAGCCATTCTAACAGTTGTGAAGTAATAGCTCATTGTGGTTTTGATTTGCATTTCCCTGATGAGTAGTGATGTTAAGCACCTTTTCATAAACCTGTTGGCCATTTTTATGTCTTCTTTGGAAAAAATGTCAATTCAGATCTTCTGCCCAATTTTTAATTGTTTTGTTTTATTTTTTGTTTTTGCCATTGAGTTGTGTGAATTCTCTATATATTTTGGATATTAACCCCTTTCCAGATTATATGATTTGCAAATATTTTCTCCCATTCAGTAGGTTGCCTTTTCATTTTGCTGATTGTTTCTTTTGCTGTGCAGAACTTCTCAGTTTGATGTAGTCTCACTTGTTTATATTGGCCTTCATTACCTTTGCTTTTATTGTCAAATACAAAAAGAAATTATCACCAAAACTGATATCGAGAAGCTTACCACCTGTGTTTTCTTCAAGTCTTTATCCATTTTGAGTTAATGTTTGCGTATGGGTAAGGTAGTGGTCCAGTTTCATCCTATTGCATGCAGCTGTCCTGTTTTCCCAATACCATTTATTGAAGAGACTGTCCCTTCCGCATTGTATATTTTTGGCTCCTGTGTTGTAAATCAATTGGTCACATATGCATGGATTTATTTTTGGATTCTCTATTCTGTTCCATTGGTCTTTGTGCAGCTTTAATGCCAATACCATACTGTTTTGATTACTATGGATTTTAGTAAGTTTGAAATTAGGGAGCCTGATACCTCCACCTCTTCTTTCTCAAGATTGCTTCGGCTAGCCAAGGTCTTTTGTGATTCCATGAAAATTTTAGAATTGTTTGTTCAATTTCTGTGAAAAGTGCCATTAGAATTTTGATAAGGGATTGCATGACTCTGTTGATTATGTTGAGTAGTATGGACATTTTAACAATATTAATTCTTTTAATCCAAGCATGGAATGTCTTTCCTTTTATTTGTATCTTCTTGTTTAGTTTCTTTCATCACTGTCTTACAGCCATTTCTTGAAATGTTCTTTCTGCCCCCTTTTCTCTCTTCTCCATTTCTGAGATTCTCATTATGTGTGTGTTAGTATTCTTGTTGGTGTTCCTTAAGTTTCAGAGCCTCTGTTCATTTTTTTCATCTTTTATCATTATACTCTTCTGACTTGAAAATCTCAATATATCTGTCTTCAGGTTCATTGATTCTTCTATTACTGAAATCTACTGTTGAGCCTCTCTAGTAAATTTTCATTTCATTGTTTGTACCTTCCAACTGCAGAATTTCTATTTGGTTCTTTTCGGTAATTTCTATTTTTTTTTTCAATTGATATTCTTTATTTGTGAGAGGTCTTTTTTCATATTTTTCTTTAGTTCTATAGAAGTAGTTTCCTTTAGTTTTTTGAACATATCTAAAATAACTAATAAACATCTTTGTCTACTAAATACAACATTTGGGCTCCCTCAGGAGCAATTTTTGTCTATTGACTGCATTTTTGCTCGCTTATGGTCCATACTTGAATGCTTATTTGCATGTCTTTGTTGTGGTGGTTGAAAATTGTACATTGTAAATAATGTAATGTGGTGTTTCTAGAAATAAAATAGGTTTATTTTTGTTGCTATTTGTTTAGTTACTTTTCTGAATATTATAAAGTCTGTATTCTTCAACATGTGTGACCATTAAAGTCTACTCAACTACCTTAATGGCCAACTAACAATTGGAATGAGATTTCCTTAAATGGCAGAGTGAGTAAATCTCCCAGTTTTTCCCAAATGTCTCTGTGTATGTTGGAGCACCCCTTCATTTCTCAGCCAATTGAACACTATAACTTAGCTTGAACTTCCTGATTTCAGAGACTGAAAACCAGAGGAGAGAACTTAGGGCCGTCTACGTATATTCTAAGCATGTGTTGAACCCTACATATGCACATGGACTTCTAGATTTCCAGAAATATGTCAAAGCTTTTCAGAGTCTCTGTGGACATCTTATTCCCTACCTTTTTCTTGTAAGTTTTTTGTTAGCTTATTATTTGCCCAACTGTTTTCCAGTGCTCCAGACAGCCACAAAGTTAATTCCCTCTAAATGTTTTTGAAAAATGCTCCCAGGGAAAAGGTATTTTGTATTGGATGAGCTGTGAGTGAGATAAAATAAAGACAGCTTTGCAAGTGGTGTCTTCTAGGGAACCACCAGACAAGTCAGATAATGATAATTCACTGGAAATGACTCTGAAGCAACTCCAACTCCATTCTGTTCCCCCTGTGGCTGTGACTTCTTATTTTTCCTGTAATTATGTGCTGTTGTTTTTTAGCTACTACAGAACTGAAAAAGAGGACATGGGGAAAAAAGGAAGAAAGAAAGGAAGACATGGGAGTAGGGCAAACTAAATTACATGAAGCTCACTGCCCTTCCCAAGATTCAGCTATTTTTCTTAAATAAATGTTCCTCACCTTGCTGCAAGAATTTTGTTAATTTCCATAATCCTGAAAAACTTCATCCTGACATTTTTTCCAGTTTTCTTATTGCTTTTATAGGAGAGAAAATTCTGGGAGGTCATTACTCCACTGTTTTTTCTGTCTCCTAAATACTCCAGTGTTGAGTATATAGCTTTTTAATAATCTGTGTGATGATATAGAAGAACAATTCTGCTGCATACTGAAGTATAGTGTTTGCCTCAAATAAAAGCGTTTGTGCAATTGTTTCGGTTAGAAACTGAAGTAGCTGCTCTTTTCATAGAACACCATATTTATGTGACAGACTAACAGTGTTATACAGACATGAGTATTTGGCAGATATTTCCTTAAACATGAATTAAGTGAACCTGTCATGTCAACAAAACTACTGACAGAAGTTGATCCCAATGATAAGTCTTAAACTTTCAAGCAAAAATAAAAATTTGGGAAAACTTGTATCTACAACTCTCTTCGATAGCTGTGCAGTACTTATATTTTTCTCATATGATTGGTGATGATGTTAACAAATATAATTGTATGATATTAATAATGAAATGTGCCCATATTTAGAAGAGCTGCATAACTCAATATTTTTTAGATAAGCAATGCATGTTTTTAACAAAGCCATGGATGCATAGAAGATACTTCCACAGTTTAAGATAGACCAATAGATTTTAATATAAAAAGCACAAAAAGATCATAGATTTGATTTCACATTTCACATTTCAACTAACCCTGAAGAAACTATCATTTATCAAGTTTTGCTATGAAAGAAGAATATCCACAAATATCTGAAAAGGCTACTAAAAGAATCCTATTTCTTCTCAGGGTGGTGGAATGTGCCACCTTGCATATCTGCTAGTTCCTCTCCCTCGTCTTCTACCCCTCCCGCTATTCGCCAGGGCATGCTCTCTCTCAAATAATAAAAAATAAAATCTTTTCAAAAAATAAAATAAAATAATTCTATTTCCAACTGTGTATCTCTTTAAGGCCAGACACATTTCAACTAAAATAACATATCATAACAGACTGAATACTGAAAGAAATACAACAGTTTAGCTATCTTCTATCAATCCAGACATTAAAGATACATATAAATGTGTAAAACAGTGCCATTCTTCTCACACTTTTTTGTTTTTGGAAAATACAGTTATTTTTCATTAAGATATTTATATTAACATATGGTTTATTTTAAAGCAGTTAGCACAAATAGTTTTAAAATTTGTGTTTCAGGGCACCTGGGTGGCTCAGTGGGTTAAAGCCTCTGCCTTCGGCTCAGGTCATGATCCCAAGGTCCTGGGATGGAGCCCTGCATCGGCTCTCCCCTCAGTGGGGAGCCTGCTTCCTCCTCTCTCTATGTCTGCCTCTCTGCCTACTTGTGATCTCTCTCTGTGCCAAATAAATAAATAAAATCTTTAAAAATAAAATAAAATTTGTGTTTGAATTTCTACTGTGATAAAAACCAAAAGTTATAACTCACCTGAATAAAAGTTCTTTAAGGCCCTTAATAATATTTAAAAGGGCAAAAAGGTCTTGAACTGAAAAGTTTGAGAATTGTTTACGGTAGTTTTTCTAAGATCAAAGTCTTAATCACAAACCAACTGGAAAATATAAAGGTGGCTACTATTCAGTATTTAATTCAGTTGCCCATGTTTAGTGCCTTTTATGTGACCCATGCCCCAATCTGCTCATCCACGCAGGCATGATGGTTGGAATTATTCTGCAGGGAACCAGAAAGGCTGATCCTTTCTGTTTTGTGAATAGACCACACTTCATCTGATAGCTTTTGTGCAAGGCTATTACTCTGCCTGGAAAGCTCTTGCACCCACTCTTCACAATTCTTATTTAGTCTTCAGATCTCAAATCAAATGTCACTATCTCAGAAAAAACTTCCCTGACCTATTGCTTCCAAAACTCTTCTCCAGATTTCACTAAAACCCCCTAGTCTCTTTAATGAGTCCAAGCACATTTTTTTCTTTCATTAACACATATCACAATTTGTTAATTATGTAGTTTTAGGATTTGGTTAGTGCCTTTGTCTCCCTTAAACTTCAGCTTCACAAGGGCAGTTTTCTTTGAGCTTACTGTTTTGTCCTCAATATGTATCACAGTGTTTGGCAGTATATATATACAGAATGATTCGATTATTTTCCAATATGAAAACCACATGTTGAAGTAAGGAAGAGTGCATTTTACTGATTGTCCCATCATTTTAAATAGTTTTTCAAATTACAAGTCATGAGTTAGGAGAGATCTGTTGAAAACAGTTTTTATTGTATGGCCCTCCAAGTAAAAAGATATCTTAGCAACATAATTATTCTGAAAGAAATTAGATTGCTTGATTTGTTGACACAGATGCCATTTCACAGAACTTTCTCCCAATTCATGCTTCTTAGTTTCCAAGCTTTTTAAAAAATAAAATACAAAAAAGACCTTTACTGATGGTTATGGTGAGGCTTTCTCTAAAAATATCTTTTATTAAATACAGGAGGAGATTGGATTCATGCTGTATTTCTTTTGGGACTAATGGTGCATTTTCCAACTTCAGAAATTGTTTTTAAGACCACAAAAGTATCAGATTAAACGAATGTGGTGACTACCTCAGGACAGTAGTATTTTATTATATTTTCCTTCCAAGAATGTAACTGTTATAAATTACTACAGTTATTTATTCTTCACTTTACAATTTATTAACTGAGGGGGTCATATTTCATTCTTCTGCCATTTGAGTAACTTTTGTGTGTGTTTTTATGTAGCAGTGACAAATCGTTTTTCATTTGAGGGCTCTAGACTTTGGTCCTGTTTTAATTAGGAGACTTTTGAGATTTGGATGAAGGCAGCATATTGTCCTTTCAGCTATCCAGGCAACATTTGCAAGATCTGTCTAACCGTAAGAGTTACAAACCACCTTCAGATAATAAGTCTAGTATACTTTAATAGCACTGCTTTCAGAATTTACAGCCCTTACTGTAGAGTACTCAGTGTTGATGTTACTGCTAATCTCAAATGGTTTTGTTTTACACAGAAACAAATGGATATCAATGCTGCTATTCAAGCCTTGATTGAATCACATACTGCTCTACAGATGGAGGTAATATATCTGGCTTTATTTACATTGGCACTCTCAATATACAAATTAAACAGAAAGTTTTTTCTGAGTCCAAAATGTGGCTTTATCTCAGAGATTGTACTTAAAACAGATTGAACAAAGTAGGAATTTTTTAATAAACAGAAATATATGCATGGGATGTTTTTTAAGGAAACCATTTAAAACAAAAATGTAATACATTTAAGGAATTTTTTAATAAGGAATTAGATACTGTAGGAGAAAATAGTTAAATGAAGCATAGCCACCTCTTAAAATAGGATCTATCATTGTTACTCATTTTTCTCATTTAAACTCTATTCAGTGTATAATTTTCTTTAAAACATTATACTATACCAGGCATAGTAATTGTTTAGCTTTATGTTAGCTTGCAAACTAGGCCATTAGAATCAATTTAATCTCTTATTTAGGGTCACGATTAATAAAATCTACACATAGGCCTGTATTTACAGATAAACTGTTCTTCACACCTCTCTTCCAACTCATTGCATACAACAAGGATACATTTTTCTTCTGCCTTGGCCCATGTTGATCATACAGGTTACATACTGGTGATGGCTTCCCTATGCTTTTTTGCTGATTGATTCCTTTGATGAATTGGCAGAGCTACCAGAATACCGAAGTGACTTTAATTGACTACAGCGCAGAGATATTCAAAACCCTGAACTACCTTAGCAATTTACTGCACAGCATCAAGAACCCTCTTGGCACACGAGATAACCCAGCACGAATCTGTAAAGATTTGCTTAACTGTGAACACAAAGTATCAGATGGTAAGTTCTTGGCTTTTTTTTTTTTTTTCTAACTCTGATGTCCGATTTCATCATTTCAGTGCATTTGAGATTTAGAGTGTATTCATTTAGAATCATTATCATTTTGATAAAACCCTTGTAGAAGGCATTTTAGTGTTTTCAAAAAACAAATACTCTTAGAGGGACATAATCCTGAAGTCAGAGTATCCTTTTCTGAGGGCTCATTAACAATGTCTTCTACACAGCCTTATTTTTTTTTTTTTTTTTAGAAAAGAAAGTAAGTTTACTTGCAAAAATTTTACAGTGAGTTTGAGCCTTAGAAAAACTAGCTGACCATATTTAAATCAATAAACGGGCATTTAAAGGGGAAAATTGATAACATTATCAAATCTTTTTTTTAAAGATTTTGTTTATTTATTAGACAGAGATCACAAGTAGGCAGAGAGGCATGCGGTGGGGGGGTGGGGAGGAGAAGGCTTCCCAATGAGCAGAGAGCCTGATGCGGGGCTCCATCCCAAGACCCTGAGATCACGACCTGAGCAGAAGGCAGAGGCTTAACCCACTGAGCCACCCAGGTGCCCCAATATTATCAAATCTATAAGAGTTAGTCTTTTCATGATAGAACTGTTCCCTCACATGACCGTTCTATCAGTAAAGGTAGTGACCTGTCAATATTATAAAAGCCACAAAGAAAGTTGGTTTCATCGGGAAGCCAGTAATTTAGTGTAAGTGGACTTATTTTATTTATTTATTTATTTATTTATTTATGGGGGTAGAGCAAGAGAGGTGACCCTGGTTTACTGCTGTTGCTATTGTTGGATGTGACAGTGTGCACTTATTCACAACGAGGCAGTGAAAGCTGGTTAGCTGTGTTTCACACGGGCTCTTCTTTGTATTTCATTGAGATGAATTTGCAGACTCCAAAAAGAGTGGGATATTAATCTTCTTCTTCCAAAGACCCTGTTGTTAATAGTTTTTCACTTTTTCTTGTGCAGTTTTCCACAAAGACTTCGTTTGTTTGGTTTTAGAGAAAGATTTATTTTAAGAAGTTTGCTTATATAATTATGGGGGCATGATAAATCCAAAATAGGCCAGCAGGCTACAAACCCATGGGGGAGTTGCAGACCGAGTCCAAAGTCTGCTGCCAGAATTCCCTCTTGCTCAGGGGAGGTCAGTCTTTGCTCTTTTTTTCTTTTTTTTTTTTTTAATTTTTTCAATTTATTTATTTTCAGAAAAACAGTATTCATTATTTTTTTCCTCACCACACCCAGTGCTCCATGCAATCCGTGCCCTCTATAATACCCACCACCTGGTACCCCAACCTCCAACACCCCCGCCACTTCAAACCCCTCAGATTGTTTTTCAGAGTCCATAGTCTCTCATGATTCACCTCCCCTTCCAATTTCCCCCAACTCCCTTCTCCTCTCTAACACCCCTTGTCCTCCATGATATTTGTTATGCTCCACAAATAAGTGAAACCATATGATAATTGACTCTCTCTGCTTGACTTATTTCACTCAGCATAATCTCTTCCAGTCCCGTCCATGTTGCTACAAAAGTTGGGTATTCATCCTTTCTGATGGAGGCATAATACTCCATAGTGTATATGGACCACATCTTCCTTATCCATTCGTCCACTGAAGGGCATCTTGGTTCTTTCCATAGTTTGGCGATCGTGGCCAATGCGATGTGGAGAAAGGGGAACCCTCTTACACTGTTGGTAGGAATGCAAGTTGGTGCAGCCTCTTTGGAGAACAGTGTGGAGATTCCTCAAGAAATTAAAAATAGAGCTTCCCTATGACCCTGCAATTGCACTCCTGGGTATTTACCCCAAAGATACAGATGTCGTGAAAAGAAGGGCCATCTATACACAGCCTTATTGATCCCCAGTGTTTCCTACTCCACAATAACTATATTATTTGCTTACCTTTTGTGCTTGGAACATGTCATACTCATCTTAAAAATTAAAATAGGAAGGACTGACCTTTGGGGTAAACTGGAGTACATGTCAGGTCTACCAGAAGTGGTAACATGAAAAAAAAATATGGTAGAACCCCTGCCACCACACCTCCTGAATTTATGGTTTTTACACAAAATGGAAATTAAATACATCATTGTAGAGTCACTGAGTAGGAAGATGGTTTGGTATTCTTGGAGTTTTTTTGTCCCTACAGAGATAGCCCAAAATCCTTAACCAGAGGTGCAAAAATGAATTTAGAGTAGAAGCATCAAGGAAAAGTTTTAAAGCAAGTAGAACAGCTATAATTATCTAATGATAAGTAAAGGAACCCTGTCTGCTACAATACATCATTTAATTTTAATTTCTATTGGGTCTGAGGTTAGCTGCACATTCAATATTAGTAGTTACTGGTTTTTGCTAAAAATTCTATTCCCAACAGAGTAACATATATGCTGATTTGGGGGAAAAAAAATCATGTTATATCCTTCTGTAGGGTGAATAGTATTCCGTATTTTCTTTAACTTACATACATATTTACTACATAACACACACACACACACACTCTCATACATTCTTGCCCAAGAACACATACTTCTACTAGAAGTGCAAAGAAAATATTTATATTAATAAAATGCTTATCTTCTATAGATATTTCTTGCTCTAGATTACCACAAAAACTAAACTAATATTTATAGTTACAGTTGGCTATAGTAATTCTGTTTGATTCTTTCCCATATTTGAAGGCATAAAACTGTGATTCTATAGAATTGAAAGAAACAAAGACATTTTAAGACATAAAAATGACTGAAATCTAATTCAAGGTCTGCCTTCCTTGTAAGAAAAATAGCTACGTGGTATGGATTGCAAGGTATCAGAAAGGCTTTAATGTCCAAAAGTATTTTCATCACTAGGAGATGGGAAATGTTATAGAAAAACACAAAACAGCAGGGAAGGGGGATACAATAGAGAGTAGAGTGAGGGTAATTTTAAATATAGCAGTTAGATAAGGCATATCTGAGAACATGGCATTTGAGAAATGTCAAAAGGGGGGAAGAGGAGAAGCAAACAGGAAAGAGCTTTCGGGGCAGAAAAAACACCAACGAATGCCCTGGGAGTGAGTGTCTTTAGTGTGTTCTAGGAGTCGCAAGAAGGCCAGTGTGACTAGAAGAGAGTGCATAAGCACAAAGTGGTAGAAAATGAAGCCAGAAAGATACCCAAAACACAGATTATATAGGATCTTCTGAACTACACAGAAGACTCCAGCTTTTGTTCTGAATAAGGTGGGAAGCCATTAGAAGTTTTTCAGGCAAAGAAATGATATGATTTGACTTAGATTTTTAAGATATTGCTCTGGCTAATATATTACAAATAATAATGGAGGCAAGAGTAAAAGAAGCCACTGAGAAGGCCGTTGAAAAAATCCAGGTAAGAGATGATGATGGGTTGAACTAGAATTGGTAGCAGAGAAAGTGATAAGAAATGAGCAAGTCTTTGGCTATATTTTAAAGTACCTATTCTCCTGAAGCTGTTTCAAAAAATTGAAGCAGAAGGAAAATTTCCAGACTCTTTATGAAGCCAGCATTACCCTGATTCCCAAACCAGACAAAGACCCCACCAAAAATGAGAACTTCAGAACAATATCCCTGATGAATAAGGTTGCTAAGTTTCTCAACAAGATCCTAGCAAATAGGATCCAACAGCTCATTAAAAAGATTATCCACCATGACCAGGTGGGATTCATCCCTGGGTTTCAAGGATGGTTCAACATTCGCAAATCAATGTGATAGAACAAATCAGTAAGAGAAGAGAGAAGAACCACATGGTCCTCTCAACTGATGCAGAAAAAGCATTTGAAAATATCCAATATCCATTCCTGATTAAAGTGCTTCAAAGTGTAGGGATAGAGGGAACATTCTTGAACTTCATAAAATCTATCTATGAAAAACCCACAGCAAATATCATCCTCAATGGGAAAAAGCTCACAGCCTTCCCGTTGAGATCAGGAACATGACAAGGATACCCACTCTCACCACTCTTGTTCAACATAGTATTAGAAGTCCTAGCAACAGCAATCAGACAACAAAGAGAAATAAAAGTATCCAAATTGGCAATGAAGAAGTCAAACTCTCTCTCTTCGCAGATGACATGATACTTTATATGGAAAACCCAAAAGACTCTACCCCCAAACAGCAATTCAGTAATGTGGCAGGAGACAAAATCAATGTACAAAAATCAGTTACTTTCTTATACACTAACAATGAAAACACAGAAAGGGAAATTAGAGAATCGATTCCATTTACTATAGCACCAAGAACCATATGATACCTGGGAATAAACCTAACCAAAGAGGTAAAGGATCTGTACTCGAGGAACTACAGAACACTCATGAAAGAAAATGAAGAAGAAACAAAAAGATGGAAGACCATTCCATGCTCATGAACTGGAAGAAGAAACACTGTTAAAATGTTTATACTGCAAAGAGCCAGCAGTTTTTTATGGTAATCAGATATAGGTTAAGAGAGAAATAGATGGATAGATTATGACTTTAACAAGGATTTTGACTAACAGATGGAAGTGTGAGTTCCTGTATAGAGATGGAGAAGCAAATTTTAGAGAAAAGATCAGGAGTTCAATTTCAGATACAATTCATTTGAGATGTCTGTTAAGTATCAAGTAAGAATGTCCAGGAGGTAGGAGGCTGTTAAAGAGAGAGATCCTGGGTAGGGGTAAGAATTATGAATTCACTTGCATATAAATAGCATCCAATGCCTTATGACTGCTTAAGACTCCCTAAAGAGTAGGTGGAGAAAGAAAAGTGAAGAAGTCTAAACATCATGTCTTAGGGCTCTTCAGTGTTTAGAGATCAAGGAAATGAGGGGGAACTAGCAAAGAAAGCTAAGAAGAAACCATACCTGATAGGAAGAAAACTAGATGCATGTGGAGTGAAGAAAATATTTGCCTGAGGAGGAAGGGTTCTATGGGGTCCTTGTTGGATAAAGTTAAAACTTAGAGAAGCTACTGGATTTAGTAGCATTAAGTTTTACGATGACCTTCACAAGAGCAGTTTAGGAGAATAGTAATGGGCACACCTGGGTGGCTCAGTGGGCTAGAGCCTCTGTCTTCAGCTCAGGTCATGATCCTAAGTCCTGGGATGGAGTCCTGCATTTGGCTCTCTGCTCAGCAGGGAGCCTGCTACCCCCCACCCTCGCCCCCCGCCTGCCTCTCTGCCTACTTATGATCTGTCTGCCAAATAAATAAATAAAATCTTAAAAATAAAAAAGAAGAATGGTGGAGAAAAAAGAAGACAATGGAGAGATGAACACACTTAGAGCTGCTCTTGCCCTACATGTGATCACAAACTAAATACGGCCTTTGGTGGCTTTATGGGGCTAAGAGTCAAAAGTTAGCATCTGTGGTCCACCGAGTGTGGGGATTTAGGCTTTCAAAGGGCTCCATTCTAAGAGAAAACATAAACTGGAAGAAAAGAGACATTCATATAGATTGTAGCCTAGCTTCACATCATGAAGATAGCTCAGAATCTAAAGCTTTGAACTTGGACTAAGATGGTTCCAGATGGATAGAACCCCCACCCCATTCTGATAGAAACAAAAGTCTTCTACAAAATATACCATCATCCTAGGGCTCAAATTACTTCTACAAATCATTTCTCAAACACAGTGCCCAGCACACAATCAATGGTAATGAGGCATACTGGTTGATAAAACACCACAAATGAGAACTGACAGAAACAGCAAACAGAATTAGACTTAAAAGAAAAATAAGAGGAAGAATTTGAAACTGAAGGTATAATAGACAAGGTAAGCCCTATATAGGAGCACAGCATATTCACAATAGTAACAAAGATGGCAGAATATATGGGTGCAAGTTCAAATAGGTAAATAGATGTAATAGTGGGAAGTTATAGACGTTCCTTTCAGATGGCTTTGGATGTCTCAGTAAAATTGAAAGGTTATCAGTCAAGAATAAAATGAAGGAACAGGTATAATAAAGTTGAGAGAAGATGAAAAGGTTTTAAATAATCAGCTGGGAGAGTGACAGAGGGCAACATAGTGTCATTTTCTGGAAGCCTTACAAACATTTGAATTTAAAGTGAGTCCAGTCAGCATAGTTGTGTTTTCCTTCAGCTACTTTTAGCTGTATAAATTCAGGCATAGATCAGGCACAAAATTGGACTTCTATAAGGTTAGGACTTTATAAGACAAGTACATTGAAGTGAGGCAGGGCAGGGCTATTAAGGAAGTCTTCGAAGAAGTAATTATAGTAAAGAACTCAGGGTTTTTACTTGGGTAGGAAGGGAATTGAACATATGATCCACATATGATGAGGGATGATGAAAAAAGTGGTAGTATCAATGGATATTAGGTCCTGATGGGAAGGAAGAGTTTTTTAGATAGACTCAGGACACCAGAGTGAATGAGCTTAAAAGAGAAGGGGTGAGATTATGACATAACTCTAGTTGTAGGTGATAGATTAAAAAGGCCAGGATATGGCCTGGGAAGTGAATGGGGCAGTCAGGAGAGCAGGAGAAGGATATGAGAATTTTGGCAGAAGAGTTCAGGGAACTGAGAGGCCAGGGTATGGGAAGTGCTAGCCATGAGAATTTAAAATCATCAAGAATTGGCTAATACATAGATTTTCTGAAAGTCATAGGCATCCAATACTAAAATCTTCAAAGAAAGTGGATGGCTTGGGGCACCTGAGTGGCTCAGTAGGTTAAGCCTCTGCCTTTGGCTTAGGTCATAGTCTCAGGGTCCTGGGATCGAGCCCCACATCAGGCTCTCTGCTCAGGGAGTCTGCTTCCCCCTCTCCCTCTGCCTGCCTCTCTGCCTACTGTGATCTCTACACCTTCTGTACCACGAGTACGATGCTAATAAAGGCTGTGGCAGAGCTTGAAAGGACTGCAAAAGAAGCACTGTCCTCATGAGAGACCTAGTTTTAGGTTAGAACATTTAGGCCTGCAAAAGATATATTATGGTATAGTGCATTATTAATAGCTCGGTATATCCTGAGAACAATTAGAAAGTCCCTACCAGGTTACCATTGTACAACATAATGCTTGAATTCAAAGAATTATACCCTATAAAACAACGGGATTGTGCTTGATGGAAAACTTTTTATAAGGAATTTATTAGCTTATTTTATTAATAAAATAAATTTATTATTTATTATAATAGAAGGGGAAACCGTTTCTTGGAAGAAAAGAGGTAGTAGTGAAGATAATGTTTTTACACCCACTGGATAATATTGGAAGCCTACATTAGCTCCTGGTAAAAAATCTGGCACTCATTTCTATAAACTTTACAAAATGTCCAAAATTCTAAGGGAAGGGAACAAAAAGGGACCAGAGGATTGGATTTCTTTTGCCCCTTTCTTCCATATCACAAGAGATCAGTGGTTCTTCAAGTGTCCCTGGACCAGAATGAGATTCTGTTGAAATACAGATTCCAAGCCCCAACTTAATGAATCAGCAACTCTGGGGATGGGGCCCAGCTATCTGTGTTTTAACAGATGGTTCTAATGCCACCAAAGTTTGAAAACCTGCAGGAAAGGACAGTCCCTACTTTTGGAGCCACCAACTCAGCAAGTATTCGTTTTGAAGGATTAGTAGAATAGTAGAAGAAAGAAGAGTTGAGGATGTTTTGGAAGTCTAAAATAATGGGCCAGAGAGGAAGCCCAGCATGATGTAGAAGAATCTTTCTAATAGGGTAAGGATGGAATGGACAAGGATAGAAATGACATTTGCCAAATACTGTTTGACTATCTTGCCTTTTTTAATGCAAAAAAGCAGCACTATCTCATTAAAAAAATTCTTTGCCTTTGCTTTTAGTATAAGGTGCTACTTCAATATTCTGGGCCTGTTATTCCAGAATTAAGATACTAGATCAACACTCTTTCAGCCTGAGTATTTCCTGTAGACTGACTAAGACTCCATTTGATTCTGCTGGGCATTCGGTGAAGACAATGGTTGGCAGGCTTACACTGGCTGTAGGGATTTCAGTTTTTCTTGCTTAGAAATCTGATGAAGAAAGCCCCAAAGTGATAACCATTGAATTGTACATTTTCTTTCTATGGAAACAAAGGATGTTTTATTATTTTTATACCAATTATCGTGAAGATATTATTTTACCTCAGGAGATTGATGTTGTTTCTGTATATTTATTTTTAAAATCTATAATGACATAGAACGGAAGTGGACAAGTATACCACATCAACTGCAACTTTTCTATTAACTATGTAACTTTAGACAGTTCCCTTTAAGATGATGAGTTCATCTGTGGAAAGAAGCAATAAATTCAACCATTATATCTTTTTTGTTGTTGAAATGCCCTTAAATTGATAGGTATGTGAAAAACATACTATTTTTGGTATCAATGTTACATAACATTTACTCCTTCCATTCATGGACTGAATGTAAATATCTTTATAATCGTCTAAGTTTTTTCACAGTTAAAACTGTAAAGATATGTTTAAAGTATGATAATTTGTAATGATGGTTCAAATATGTTTTAGTATGTAATTTAAATATTTTTATGTTTTATAATAAATTAATAGGAAAATACTGGATTGATCCAAATCTCGGATGCCCTTCAGATGCCATTGAGGTTTTCTGCAATTTCAGTGCTGGTGGTCAGACATGTTTATCTCCTGTTTCTGTAGCAAAGGTATGTATTGAATTATAGAATATATGCCTATACTTGCCCAGTATCAAAGAGCATGATTTTTTAAAATGTTACTTTAAATAATTATGATTTTTATGAATGGAAGTAAGATATCTTTTTCTGCCATATATAAGAAAGAAAATTTCTTTTGTTGTTTTTAAAAAAAAATTCTAAGAGGGGCACCCGAGTGGCTCAGTGGGTTAAAGCCTCTGCCTTCGACTCAGGTCATGATCCCAGGGTCCTGGGATCGAGCCCCACATCGGGCTCTCTGCTCAGCGGGGAGCCTGCTTCCTCCTCTCTGCCTACTTGTGATAACTCTCTCTTTCTCGCTCGGTCCTGGGATCGAGCCCCACATCGGGCTCTCTGCTCAGCGGGGAGCCTGCTTCCTCCTCTCTGCCTACTTGTGATAACTCTCTCTTTCTCGCTC
>NC_081570.1:71869131-71889004 GCF_022355385.1 Mustela nigripes | reverse complement strand
TCTGTTAAATAAATAAATAAATCTTTAAAAAAAATTAAAATGAAATAAAAATTAAAAATAATTCCAAGAGAATCTTGATATTTTGGTTGTATTTTATGATTGGCATGTCATGGCTTAGTCTACTGATTATGCTTTTTTAATCTCCTTTTAAAAATGTTGTGGGAGGGCACGCCTGGGTGGCTCAGTCAGTTGAGCAGCTGACTCTTGGTTTGAGCTCAGGTTGTGATATCAAGGAGTCTGCGTGAGATTCTCTCTCCCTCTACCCCTCCCTGCCCCCCCAGCCCCTCCCATTCATGCTCTCTCTAAAACAAAAAATGTGCAACATATGTTTTTATGCATACACATACCTTGGAAAAATCCCCCAAACAGCTACAATATTTGTAATTAGTAACCAGTTACCTAAAGGTTTTCTGAAAATCACATCATTAGAAGAGGAATTTTGCCACAAAGCTTGCTATTTTTGATGATTTGGCACAAAGAACATCCCTTCAATGGATGTTTAAACATCCATTGAATATTTTTTAAAACTCCTTTCAAGTATAATAACATGAATGAAAGTTAGTTTGGCATGATACTGGAATTATAACAAGCATTTATGAAACCTATAGCTTAGCTCTACCTATAATATCCTGAAGAAATCAAAAGTGCATTTCTTTCTTTTTCTGGCTAAACCAGTTTGGTATTATTACTAAGGACTTACTTCTCATCAACAAAGAATTGATACACCTGCCCCTTATATATTTGGTCCATCACAAAGAGGCGCAGCTAAAATGTGCAGTCTATTAATCTCTCTAGCTGCTCATTGTTTCACTGGCCTTTTATAAAATATCCCCCTTCATTAAGGGTGTTTCACGAGTTAATCACAGTAGCATTCACCATTATTATTCTCAAACCAGGAAAGAGTCTTCCATCCCTAGGGAATGCATGTTCCTCTCATGAAGATCAGCATGATAGTCTTACTTCCAAAATATCTGTATGATCATTCTCATTCCCCTGGATTTGGTCCAGGATTTTTATTTGGATTATCATAAAAGACAGATGAAGACCAGGAGGTGTGTACAAAGGAAATAGGAACACTGAAGTCGTTGCACTCCAATTCCTTCCTTCACTGAATCAACTCTCCCATCTGTCCTATCCATAAACTCAACCTGAGAAAGACTGGGCAGGTAGTGGAAGGAATGGTAGACTTGGAATTAGGGACCTGGGTTCTAGTCTCTACCCCTCTACTAATCTGGCAAATGATGCTCTGAGCCACCAAATATCCTACTCTGTGCCAGGCACTGTGTTGGTTAAGTGACATTTGGCCCCTTAAACCCTTACAACAATCCTGCCATGTCAGTGTCATATTCCACTTCACCAACAAAGACACTAAGGCTCAGAAAAATTAATTTACAAGTTTGTGATTCTCAACTGTAAAATAAAGGAACCTAAACTACTTAAATTCTAATGTTCCTTATGATGATCCTTCCATGTTTTCATCTTTATTGACCTTCCTTTGCCTTTCTTCTCTTTTCCTTTTACTTTTTTGGTGCCTGTCTTTTTTTTTCCCCCTCTGATACCTCATAACTGATATTTTTCTAATTTTATGTTTGGAAATCAATATAAATTACTTGTTGAAATCACTTTCATTCACTTATGTTATGACCATACGCCTGCTTAAAGAATAAATAAAATAATAAAAATGTCAAAAGCTATAGAAAAATCTACTTCCTTTTCCAAGCCTAGGAAATCTTCAGTCAGACCTCCTTGCTCCAATTTTGCCCTGCACTGTTGACTTTATTATCAGTACTTGTTCATGCCTTCATTCATTTCAATAAACATATATTGATGACTCCATTCTATGGCTGGAACGACATTAGGGGCTGGCAACACAAAAAATAAGATTCTATCCTTGTCTTTAAATGCTTTTATAATTAAAACTTCTCAACAAGGTATTATTACAACTTGTAACTTATCTTCAGAAACTCAAAAAAAGATCTTCAAAGTAAATTATAGATAATTTCAGATTTTTGTGGAAGAAATTATTAAAGAATTAATCAACAACAAATAACTAATGCATTTTAGATAATGTGAAAATTACCTCGCTTTTTTTGGTCATGTCTAGTATCCTCGTGGTATGCTGAGGCCCGCTCATACAGACTCAGGAGACCCTATTGTTAACACCCCTTTCCAGCTCCGGGTTCAGTGATACCACCATGATTGCCTGAAGTCAGCCATGGTAGGAGTGGTTACACCATAGAAACTGGAAAATGCTCTAAATCAGTGATTACCGCCCCCACCCCACTCCACCTAGCAAGAGCCAGTGGTTAAGCATTTATCAGCATACTGTTGACTGGCACTTAAATGCCAAGGAAAGGGGCTTTCTCAGGTCTTCATTTCAAGGACTTTCCTCAGGTTCCCCCAAATTATAAGCTATTCAGTTGCCACATCTTATAACTTGGATATTATTTCTATGACATTAGTTGGAGTTTGGAGTTGGAAAAGTCCAGATGAACTTCCTTCACTTACTGAGCTCAGAAGCCACCCATATCATCACCATTCACTGTCTAAACACCCCAGTGTGGACAAGTGCTCAGCCAAATGGCTCAGGATTGTCTGTTGGCTTCAAGGGATGGAATGGCCAGATTTTTGAAGAAAACACTCTACTTGAACCTAAGGTGCTTTCAGATGACTGCAAGGTAAGGGATGGCAACTTTTAGAATTGTTCAATATAGCTAACATAAAACTGAAAAGGACATAAAATTAAAATAATGGGGATAAGACTCTAATTGCAAACTGAAGATCCAGAGGCTAATAAGTTTTAAGGTGCCCTATTTGTAATAACATTACATTTTTCAGAATCAATCGTTTGCTTGTATCGTATCTTGTCAACTTCTGTAACACCCACTGGTCATCCATAGATTTTTATATGCAGAACAGATGTTAATACATAAATCTAATTCTTATTGCTCTTATGAAATATCTATATTACCCCTGCATGGATAGAAAGAGCATATAAATAAATAGATTTATTTCTTATATTTCACTACTGTAACTCTACATCTCATTATATACGGAAGACAGGTTATAGAGGCAAGTCTGTTGTATTTCATTTTGTCAGTTCCTATTCCTGAAACTAAATACGAGCAAAATTGCATATTGACTCGCCCTACCAATTGATATTTGAAAAATAGCTCATTTTTGTTTTACAATTAAACAACTAATATTATAAAAAATCTATAATTTTAAAATGTTTTGGTATAAAGCAGGTGTCGGCTAACTACATTTCACAGACCAAATCCACCCCACCACTTTTTTTTTTAAGATTTTATTTATTTATTTGACAGAGATGACAAGGAGGCAGAGAGGCAGTTAGAGAGGGGGGGGGGGAAGCAGACTCCCTGCTGAGCAGAGAGTTGGATGTGGGGCTCCATCGCAGGACACTGGGATCATGACCTGAGCAGAAGGGAGAGGCTTTAACCAACAGAGCCACCCAGGTGCCCCGCCTGCCACTTGTTTTTGTTAATAAATTTTATTAGCACATAGCCACACTCATTTGTTTACTCAGTATCTATGGCTTTTGTCACACAGGGATGACAGAGTTAAATAAATGTGAGACTGTGGCTCACAAAACCTAAGACATTTATTATCTAGCACTTTACAGAAGAGTTTCCCAACACTGTTAGAAAGAGCATCCACATCACATACATTTCATTAATGATTTCAAGTAGCTTGGTTTCTTGCTCTTGTGCACCATAAAGCCCGTGATTTAACATCTCTTACCATTTCCAGGGAATTCTACTTTTTCACATTTTATTTTCAGACAAATTGTGCTTGAGAATTTGAAAAATGAGAGGCAAACAGAGATATATGGCTCATTCTTTAAAAGCAAAGAGATCAATATTATCAACAAACTCATTTGAATTTTATAATTTTTTCCAGAAACTTTCAATGACTCACTACTATCTCTGAGATACAATCTAAACTTATCCGCTCTTTGTTTAGCGCTTAAAATAGTCCGGCCCCAACCTTTCTAGCTTGGGCTTTCGGTGGCTGTTCGCCCTAAAGTATGGTGAAACTGATCTATTAATAATAATAACAATAATAATATCAACAATAATCCCTACTATTAGTCACTGGGACCTTATTATATAGCAGTTACCCTGTATTACATACATTATTTTATTTAATTATAAGAGCTTTATAAAGAAGTTTCATTTTATAGGTAAGAAAATGAAGAAACAGAAAGGCTAAATAACTTGCTCAAGGTCATGTAGCTAATTAGTGGAGAGCAAGAAATAAACCCTAGGTGGGTATAACTCCAAAATCTATGCCACACTATACTGCTTAACTGAAATCTCATTTAATCCTTACAACTATGTGAGGTAAGTGTTTATTTTTCAAATTTTATATATAAAGAGAATGGTGGTACCTGGATTTCTATCAAAATCTGCTCTTCATCCCCATGTAGGCTTACTTTGGCAATCATCTACTTTTCCAACAGTTTTTTGTATGTTTGTTTTTACTCATGTCATTATCTTTCTCTGAAATGCCTTCTCTACCTCTCTAACCAAGTAGAAGTACTAGGCATACTTGAAGGCCCATTTTAAATTCTGAAGTCTGAATTCATGAACCTTTCCCTGGGTACTTCAGTTGGAAATGAGGAATTTAGCGCTCACTGTCTACATTATTTATACTGTACTCACCATATGTTGTCTTGTGTTATGTCTACGTTCATGTTTCCCCTCTCCAACTAGATTTATAAGCTGCTAGTCTTCAAAATCCAGAGCTGATTTATTCAGCTTCATATTTCCCAAGGACTGTTAGAAAATAGAGGATTACATCTTACTCAGCTGTGCCACTTGTACTTAGTATCCAATAAATACTGCTTAAAAGACTTAACGAGGTAATCTAATAGTGTCTTACACACACACACACACACACACACCAAGCTGATGACTAGTGAATGAAATTTAAAGCTTAAATAATCACTGAGGTTTCTTCACATTTTAAAATTTATATCATAATTCTATAAACAAGTGAATCAACTTTTTAATAAAAAGCTTCACAAAACTAGCGAATTGTGTTTCTCTATTTTATCTTGTTGAATCTTAATCATAAGAGATTTTATGATATGTGTTTGTTCCATAGTAGAATTTGTCTGAAACAAAAGAACATAGAGTGATAAAAAAAAAAAAAACAGAAAGACCTAGAAAGAAGAGAGGAAAGAAACTATATAAACAGTAACCACAGACTGGAAAAAAAGAAACCTTAACGGTGATTCAACAGAATTATAGTTTATTTCCTAATGAAGCAATTTTGGTTATTTCTTGCCTAAATTACAGAGAGGTTGAGACAGTTCATTGCTTTTCCTCCAAGAATGCCCATCCTAAAGAATCAGCCTCAAATAAAGGAACAGAGAACAGATGTGTTACTCATATTAGGAATAGTACAGCCTTTTAATTCATACCTGGTCCAGTGATCTACAGACAACAGAAGCAGAAGCCTAGCCTTAGTCCCTGGGACTGAAAAATCAGAACACACATTGCCATTTGGAGAAAAGAATGAACCCATGTTTTCAATTAGTCATAGTGAGTGTTAGCATTGCACACTTACTCTATGCCAGCATTTACTTTGTTTTAGGGACTTCCTATTCATTATCTCTAATTCTTAAACTAAATCTTCATTGAGAGTGAAGGGCATTGTCTGCTGAGAACAACTTCTGATGACATGATTACATATCAAAGCATTTTGTTCTTGTTTTACAGATTCAAGATGGCAGCTGGCATAAGGCAAAATTCCTTTTTCACACCCAGGACCCTAATCAGCTTCCAGTCATTGAAGTACAAAAACTTCCTCATCTCAAAACCAAAAGGAAGTACTACATTGAAAGCAGTTCTGTATGCTTTCTCTAAGGTTTCTGAATTAGTTCAGAATTTGTGCTGTTGGCCAGGTAATTGTTGCAGAGGGAAAAATACAGACAGAGAGATACTATCATTGTGAAATGCATGGAATAAAGCATTGGCTAAATCTTAAAGAATCTCAGGAAGAAAAGATTTCCTCCAAAGAAGGAGAAAAGGCATTTTTTAAAGGACTATAATTGATAAAGTATTTAATTCTTTAAAAAATTATATTGATCTGAGCTTTCTTAGAGAATTCCCTAGAACTGAAAATTTATAAACATGGAATTCTTCAGGGTAGCCTCTATTTTTTGACTGAGAGCAAAGTACCCATTAGACAGCTGGAGATGCAGAGCACTATGGAGCAATACTGGCTAATGCTTCCACATGTGTGATGCTTCTGTCTAAAAATCACAAGCCACAGTCCAACATGTCTTATTTTCCCAAACACTAAGCTGTATTCAGGTCCCCAATGGGCATATACATCTTAGCCGGTGGTACACTACCTCTTACGTGTTGCCTTTTTATGTTGCTTGGTGCTCTTCCTAAAACAAGGTGCTTGTGGCTTTCATAGACTGTTTTATTTCTTTTTTCGTCTTTGTCATTCTTTAAGAGTGTATGTACTGGTTACATCAAGATATGTTTTGGTTGTTAGTACTTTATTTTAATTTGTTTGGTTACATGCTTAATAACAAGTAAAACATTATTTATGTGAAGTCCTTGTTCTATTTTAAAATTCTCTTTGTGATATGGAATCAAAGCCAGCACACAGTAACCTGTGCTTATGCACAAGAGAATTAGGAGGTTTCTTTTGTTTTTATTTTTTAAAGTGTTGTAAAAAATATTACAGGCCAGCTACTTCCTGTAGTAGGTTTGGGATAGAGTTTGGGGTTGTGATATACTATTTTTAAAAAATCCATGATCATCTGGAATGATACTATGTATATATATATATTTTGTAAAGTTTTAATTCAGCAAATCTTTTGAAATTGCTGCTGTTTTAAATTATAAAAACCATTATTTCTTCTTCATAGGAATTACATGTTTTATAGTATTCATTGATTTTATCTCACTATTCTTAAATTTATTGTGTTTGGACCTAAAAGACTTCAATTTACCAGTCTTAAAAGCAACATTCAGGAAGAAAAAAGTCTTTAGCCATTTAAAATAGGCTCAGCCCACTCAGAATTCCCTTGTCAGAGAAATGTTATTCAGTATTAAAAGAAAAATATTATACCTTTTGGTATATAGAAAAGCTTGTACATCCATTATAAACATATCTTTAGCCACAGCAAACCACACTTACCTATCCATAATAAAAATATGCTTGAAACCTTTTTTGGTGGTATTCATTTTTCTTCTTTTGTTATCATATCCTTGTATTACCAATGGTAGTTCTCTGGCAGAGTCCTTCTGTCCTCTGTACATATACATTATTACAAAGTATCTGTTACACACCTATAAGAGGATTATAGGGTCTATTTTCTACTTGTGCAAAATGAGGTCAGAATAAATTCTCATATATGGTCAATTGACTTTCAAAAAATGTGCCAATATCATTTAATAGGAAATGGACAGTTTTTTCAGCAAATGGTGCTGGGAAAAATGGATATCCACAAGCAAAATAATGAAGTTGGACCTTTATCTGGTATCACATATACAACTTAACTCAAAATGGATCAAAGTGCTAAATATAAGAGCTAAGCTTATAAATCTCTTAGAAGAAAACATAGAGGAAAGTCTCCATGACATTGGATTTAGCAGTAATTTCTTGAAGATGACACTAAAAGCATGTTCAAAAAAAGAAAAAAATAAATTGGACTGCTTTAAAATTAAGAACTTCTGTACATCAAAGGACACTATCAAGAAAGTGAAAAGACATCCCACAGAATGGGAGGAAAAATTTGCAAATCATATATCTGATAAAGAATTAATACCCCAGGATGTATTTTTTTAAACACCTACACCTCCACAGCTCTTTCTGCCCACAGATCCTGTCCCCATGCTTTAAGAAACCACCATTTTGCACCATAATTTAATGAATCAATTAATTAATTAAATTTCTACAACTCAAAATAAAAAGCAATCCAACTGAAAAATGGGCAAAGGACTTAAGAGATATTTCTCCAAAGAAGATATACAAATAGCCAACAAAAGAAAAGATGCTCAACATCTCTAGTTATTTGGAAAATGCAAATCAGTGCCATAGGTAGATACCACTTGACATTCACTGTGATGACTATTATCCAAAAGAAAAACAAAACCAAAAAAAATGAAAGTAACAGGCATTGGTTAGGATGTGGATAAAGTGAAACCTTTGTATGTTGCTGGTGGGAATGTAAAATGGTGTAGTCATTGAGGAAAATAGTTTGTCAGTTTCTCAAAAGTTAAACACAGAATTACCATATGACCCAGTAATTCTAACTTGTGTATATGCCCAAAAGAATTGAAAGAAGGGACTCAAAGAGATGTTTGTACGCAAGTGTTCATGGAGATATTATTCAGAATAACCCCAAACTGGAAACAACCCAAATGTGCATCCACAGATGAATTGATTAACAAAATGTGGTATGTATCTACAATGGAAAATTATTGGGTCATAAAAAGGAATGAAATTCTGATATGTGCTAACAACACTGATCACCTTGAAAACATTACACTATGTGAAATAAGGCAGATGAAAAAGGGCGAGTTATCTGAAATACCTACCACTTATCTGAAGTATCAAGAATAGACAAATTCAAAGACAGGAAATAGAACAGAGGTTATCAGAGGCTGGGAGAGATGGGAATGGGGAACAATTTTGTAATGAGTGCAGAGTTTCTGTTTGGGATGATGACATAGTTCTGGAGATGGATGGTAATAATGGTTGCACGACACATGAATGCACTCAGTACAACTGAACTAACACTTAAAATGATTTAAATGACCAATGTTATGTTGTACATTTTACCACAATTTTTTTTAATGGGGTGATGACAAATATGTCTGATTTCCTGCTTGAGAACCATGGAATGCTTTTTTAAAGGAGCAGAATGTGCCATACCTTTTGTTTCTCCCCCCCAAAAATAATTTATTTCAGAGACATAAATGGTTTTTCTAGGTATCATTTAAGAACTAAATATATATATATACATATATATATACACATACATATATATATATATGTATATATATAATAGAAATATCTCACTTTATGCTTTTTTTGAAATATTAAATTTAAAGCACAGTTTAATCAACATAATCATAGATAATATAGCATATATAGTGATTAAGAGTACACTGGAGCCTAGCTGTGTGACTTTGGGTATATTATTCTTCACTGCCTCAGTTTCTTCACTGCAAAATGAGGATAATAAAAGTAAAAATCTTTATGAGTTAGGCTTCTTAGAGAAACAAAACCAGTAGGAGATATAGATAGATAGAAGTAGAAACACAGATTTTATATATAATACACATATAATATTGTTATGATATATAAATACATTTTTTATTTTATGTTTTTATATGGAAGCATTATGATGAATTGGCTTGCACAATTATGGAAGCCGAGAATAGCCACAATTTGCCACCTGTAAACTAGAGACCCAGAAAGGCCAGTGATGTAAGTTAAGTCCAAAGGCCTGAGAAGCAGTGGAGCCAATAGATTAAAATCCAGTCTCTGGGCCGGTGAAGATGGGAGGTCCCAACTCAAGCAAGCAGACAGAGCAAAAAAGGCACATTTTTCCTTACTTTGCCTTTTGTTTGATTCAGGCCCTCAGTGGATTGGGTGATGCCCATGTACATTGTGGGAGAGGGACGATTTACTTTACTGAGTCCACTGGTTCAAAGACTAATCTCCAGAAATTCTATTACAGAAACACCCAGAAATAATTTTTAATGTGGACACCTATGGCCGGTCAAATTGACACATAAAATTAACTATCACATATCTCACTTGGTGGTTGAATGGGTTCAATAAATTACCCTGGAGAAGTATAAAACTGCCTGGCACAAAGCCATCAATCACTCTGTAAGCATTCCCTGCTGCTCTTGTTGAAGTAACAACATCATTGAAGATTTAATAGATAAGCTCCATGCTAGTTATCACCAAGGAGGTGGTAGCAAATCCCTTAATAAAATTACTCATCTGTTTTATAGCCATGCCAGTCCCATAATTTGTTTTGTAACAATAGATTTTATATTTTAGGAACATAGATTAAATATAAAGGCTTTCTAGAAATAAGGTACAACTGTAACAGTATATAATTAGATAATGTGCCTCCCTCTTCTCCCCATTTTTTTATTAATGTGGGAATTATAGTTGTCATTAAAAGTAAATATCACCAGGTTTTTTTTGTAATATAAAACCATTGCAGAAGGAATATTGGATTTAGATACATAAAACTTGGGACATCTGTGTGACTCAGTTGGTTAAACGTCTGCCTTCGGCTAGATCATGATCTTGGGGTCCTGGGAAGGAGTCTCAAATCTGGCTCCCTGCTCAGCAGGGAGCCTGCTTCTCCCTCTGCCTCTGCTATTCCCCCTGCTTGTGCTCTCTTTCTCTCAAATGAGTGGATGGATGGATGGATGGATGGATGATATATTTTTTTAAATATATGCGTAAAACTTGAACTAAGTTCCCTTCTCACTCATCGGTTTGGGGTACTTGGTTAAGTCACTAATTCTCTGTTTCCTTATCTATACTGGGCAAAATTTTTTGTTTTTTTGGCCTGCTTCTTATACTTATATGAGGTAGGTGTGTTAAAAAATCTCAAACTGTGATTATGGACATTCCCGTTTCTTTTACATCTCCCATTTTTGCTTTATACTTGTAATCAGTTGCATTCAAATTTAGCACAGCTTTTTTCAGAGGTATCGCACTACATGTTTAATAACTAGCGCTCCAGGGTAAAAAGAGAAACAATCACTACTTGTAGCATTAGCCAGTTTTCATGGCATAAACACTTGGACCATACCAATTTTGTGCTGTAACTTGTTAGCGTCAAGATAGTACATCTTTGTTCGTCTTTTTATTTTTGACCTTTCTACATCCTTCTGTCTAGGCATATTTATTATACTCGGCATATGCTTGTAGATGTGTATATTTTTAATCTATTTTGACAATTTTAGACTCAGAATATGTAGTCTGTTTAGTTAATGTAGTCACTGGTATAGTTGCATTTAAACCTGATATTTTACTATCATTTTGTATTTGTCTCCTTTCTTTTTCTTTTTTCTTCCTTTGGATTGGTAAAATACTTTTTATTCCATTTTCCCTCTTTTAGCTTGTTAAACATTATTTTTATTTTCTTTTAGTGGCTACTTTAAAGTCAATAATATGTATCCTTGACTTTGTAGAGGTCATATAAATTAGTACTTTTCTACCTTCCAGACAACTCAAGGATATTACAAAACTTCAACCCCACTCCTCTTTCTCTGACATTTTGGAATGTTATTGTCAAGTATTTTAATTCAGCACATATTTAGACTCCTACGGGATATTACTATTTGCTATTATTTTAAACTGGCAATATTTATTTGGTTTTATCCACCTATTTATACTTTCCTATACTTTTCTTTCCTTCCTTCCATCCTGCATATTTTAGGTGGACTTGAAAGAAGCAAGAAGAGATGACATAGGCTTTATACAGAGGCAGAGTTACCACTGAAGATAATAAATTTAAGCTTTAGGGCCCTGAAGTGGCCTTCAAAATGTCTTCACGGGGGCATTTATGTTTGTAGAGTTTGCAAAAGTACAGTAATTTTTAGTTATTTTCCATAAAGAGGACCCTAACTTGTACGAGCATCGGGCTTCATGAAATTTAAGTTTATCCCTGCCCTTTACCTGGATGAAATACAAATGTCATTCTTTCTGTAGGAAATAACAGATGACTATAGTAAACAAAAAGAGGGACTGTTGCTAGTGGCACAGGAATGACCAGTGCAGTAGAAACATGGTGTTCAGCAGTAAGCACTGTGACAGACCTCATTTTCTGTCCAAAATGCTAAGTTTGGTTCTCCCATACAAGACTAGCAGCTTTTATAGTTTCAGAAATAAGTGTAAGCTAAGCCTTCAATGTAATGTGCTCTGCCCTATTCAAACACAACTTTTCTACCATGACCTACATAGTAATTGGCTCTGAAGGCATGATTAAGTCGTTATCACCTCAGCCCAGGTACACAATTATGCAATCTGTGTGCTTTGGATTCAGAGTCCTGGTATAACTCAAAGCTAATTTAGAAAAATGGCACCTTTGTAGAGAAGGGCAACCAGTGGGGTATCGAGCTATCATCTTGGCTGTGCCTAGCTAGCAGTGGAATTTCAGGACTTTACATAAGGACAAAGTAATCTCAGTAACAGTCCATTAAAAATAATTTAATTTCACAAGGTATCTAGTTCAAAACAAATTTAGAGCTGAAATTCAAGAAAACTTCTCATTTCTTGAAGGAAACACTGGAAATCCAGTTTCGTGAAATGGACATTCTTCATGAAGGGATAAAGATTTCCCTCAGCTGTTAGAATATAAAAACTTTATTTGAACTTTATTGATTTTACATTCAATTTTTCTCACTTGAATATTTCAATTTGTAAAAGGGGTTAAGCCATTTAAGTACCAAAACAAATGCCAAGATACTATATAAAACATTCAGTTAAAATAATTTTTAGTTGTTTCTAAATATTTCCTACATAATTCAGTATATCATAGAAAAATACTATATATCTTTTTCCAAGTCTTCATATGATGAAAAAATTAAAAGCTTGGGACAAAAATTAATTACTAGATACCAATAAGTTTTTAGTTTAATAGTTGGAAGAGAGAAATTAAAACAATCAGACTTTATTTAGTTTGAGTTTATAACCAATATTATTGCTGACTTCAGGGTTCAGATGTTAAAAGATAATAAATATTTTAGAATAGTTTTCAGAAATTTTTCTTCTAAAATCTTTTCAGAAATGTATTTCTTATACCTCCCTGCTGCAAATAGTTAGGCCTTCTGTATTAGGTCCTGGATTCCTCTAATAGTAATGACCCAATTGTTGGATCCTTCTAAAGGCTCATTAATTATGACAGAACCTCCTGAATCATGATTTGTTTGTTTGATCCAAATAATGCTTTTGCCAATAATAGATCCAGCCCATTCTTTGGAAACAAGTTACTTGTGTTGTAATAATAGGCCCATCCAAATCACAGTATGTCATGCTCCTGTGGTAAAGAATTATCACACCCAGAACCAATCTGGGGTTTCTTCTCTGTATCCCAACCTCAGAACCACGTTGAGGAAATGAAGCTGGTTCCTGATCACCTATAGGATAAAGAAATGCAAGTTTTTCTGTGAAGCCTATAAGGCCTTGGTGGCCGGGCCTCTGATTCCTTGTCAACGTGCTCCCCTCCTTTTCTCATCTGAGTCCATATACTCCAGACATACCTATCTTAGCTCATGTTCTCTGAACATGCTGTATGTTTTCATTCCTTTGCCTGGAAAGTTCTCCTGCCCTGTTCTCCTGGCCAGCTCCTACTCTTTCTTCAAGTTAGATCCTTAGGAAAACTTTCTTAACTTTTCCCACAAAGGAATGCATGCTGCTTCCTCTTTGGGGCATATTCTGTTGTTTTTCTTTTTTCTTTTCTTTTTCTTAAAGATTTTATTTGTTGGGGCACCTGGGTGGCTCAGTGGGTTAAAGCCTCTGCCTTCAGCTCCGGTCATGATCCCAGGGTCCTGGGATGGAGCCCCACTACAGGCTCCCTCTCTCTCTACCTGCCTCTCTGCCTACTTGTGATCTCTGTCTGTCAAAAAAAAAAATCTAAAAAAAAAAATTTTTATTTGTTTATTTGATAGAGAGAGACACAGCGAGAGAGGGAACAAAAGCAGAAGGAGCGGGAGAGGGAGAACCAGGCTTCCCGCCAAGCAGGGAGCCCAACATGGGGCTCTTTCCCCAGGAAGCTGGGATCATGACCTGAGCTGAAGGCAGATGCCCAACGACTGAGCCCCCCAGGCACCCCCAAATTCTTCTACACTTGCTTCAGTAGGTTGTTATTGTCCTTCACATGCCTGTTTCCCTTCACTCACTGTGACCTCCCTGAAGGCAAAGTATGGATTTTTTTTTAATTTTTTCAATTTATTTATTTTCAGAAAAACAGTATTCGTTATTTTTTCACCACACCCAGTGCTCCATGCAATCCGTGCCCTCTATAATACCCACCCCCTAGTACCCCAACCTCCCACACCCTCGCCACTTCAAACCCCTCAGATTGCTTTTCAGAGTCCATAGTCTCTCAAAGTATGGATTTTAATGCTTATAATTACACAGAATGGCACAGTGTATGATGCAAATAGGTGCTCAGGGCCTCCATGTCTTCATGTTTTATTGCATATTGTGGACTAGAGACTGTGCTGTGAGTTGGCAACTCAAATTGAACAAAAAAGGCAAGGTCCCTGTGCTCAATGAGCTTTCTATCTAGGAGAGAAACTGATGTTAATCAAATGATAGTATTCGTGAATTTATCATTACAACTTGAAACCAGTGCTCTTTAAAAAATACACTCATATACATGAACTCTGACCGAGGCTGGAGTAGAGGGGAGAAGTGCCTAAGGAATGCTTCTGTAGGAAAGTAGGGCCTACTTCCTTCTGAAGGATGAGTAATTAGACATGAGGCTGAAGAGAAGATATGGGCCATTATGAGGAATCTTTGCAAGGCTATGATAAGGATTTATTTAGTTCTTTATCCTAAGAGCAACAATTAGACATTGAAGGGTTTTAAGGAGTTGGTTGACATTATCAGACTTGTGATTTGCAAAGATGCTCAGGCTACAAATTGAAGAATGAGGAGACAGGTATTTATTGATCAAATTAATAAATGAACTACCACACTTAGCTGATTCTTGAATATTTCTTTTATCTAAATCTCAGCAATTGACATTTGAATTCTAATAATCTCATAGGGCAGCACTGCTCAATATAAAAAAATATATATATATATTTATATATATATTTATATATATTTATATATATATAAATATATATTCCAGTAGCCACATTTAAAGAAATAAAGCAAAACAGGTGAAATTAATTTTAATACTGTATTATACATAACCTTATATACCTACAATATTTTCATTTCATCATGTGATCAATATAAAAATGTTATTAATGAGATACTTTATTCTTTTTTTAAATACTGAATCTTTGAAAGTCAGTGTACATTTTATATTTACAGCACATCTCAATTTGGATAACCACATTCCAAGGGCTCTGTAGCCATCATGGCTACCATCTAGGTCTGTGTAACTGTAATGCCTTCACCCAGTGAACCTGCATTTACATCTTAAGTACACATTAGAGGTGCTTGTTAAAAGATGTTCCAGTAGCTTTCTCTACTTTGATTAAGTACCTCTACAGAAAGACCCAGATATCTTATTGAGCACACCAGGTGATGCTGATACAACAGTCCATGGACAAATATATGGCAATTGTTGCATATATTGCCTCAAAGTTGCAAATATAATGAAACCTTTGCAGATATAATAAAACATCTTGCATGCTGGAAAAATTTGAGCTATAGCATGGGAAGCCTAGTAGGAAGGATGTTAAGGACACCTCTGAAATTATTTCAGAAAGTTACTATCATCCATATTTTTAAAATAAATCTGGAGAATCCAATTCCTGAAAAAGGTAGCCAATGAATAACACTAGTACTTCCTAATGTCTCCAAGTCTAATCTTGATGATGTCATATAAATGAGAGGGTGCTAATAGATCTTAGAGCCTCCTCAGAAATTCGGAGAAGACTATAGAAGATGAAAGGGAGTTGGGGCCCATTGTAGTGGGGAAATGAAAGACCTAGAGTCGTAGATGGACCCTGATGGAAATAAGGGGTAAAATGGAGGAATAGTATCTCTAGTTGTCTCCTTGTCTACCCATATTACCCTGGGTGGATCACAGCCTACCCCAACTCAAGGGCCAACAGCAGAGCTAGCCCAACCCCTGCCCATGTAGGTGGAATAACATCAGGGAAGCTGATAACTGTACATACAGGTTGGCTTGTAACAGTTCTCTTCTCTTGCTTCTACCCTGAGGTCTGGGTAATAACACAGAATATAGTAATTATTGAAAGGGATGGCAAGTGCAGGAGGGGGCATATTCTCCTCATGAAAAGTCCAAGTGGTTCTAGTGGAGCCCCAACTAGAACATCAGAAGCTTTCTACCCTAAGACTCATCCACTCTCTTCCTTATCAGCCACCTCGGAAAAAACATCAGAAGAATCACAAACCAAGTCTCAGGCCTTTGATCCTCCCTTTCAAGTATGAATTGTAACTGAAGTTGCTGATACTCCCAAGTGAATATGAGATCACAGGGGAAAAAATTACAGAATCTGAAAAGTGTAATTCTTTAAAAGAACTTTCTTAGAAAACTGGACAATTTGTACTAGTGGAACAAAATTAATGGATTTTTTTTTTTAAAGCGAGAAATGTTAAATGAGTAAAGAAATATCTCCGAAGAGATAAGGGAGAATATTAGCAATATGAAACAAAAAGAAGCTGGGGAAACTGATTATGGAAAATATAGTGATTGAAATGAACTTAGTAGATGAGTTGACTAACATTTGATACTATCAAATAACAAATTAGCAAAGTAGAAATTAGTTAGGGAACTCCTCTAAAAGGCATAAAGAACCCTAGTAACAAAACCTGATGACATTACAAGAAAAGAGAGCTGTAGACAAACATCCTTCATAAACATACATAAAATCTACTAAACAAAATATGAGCTATTTGAATCCAGCTATATATAACATATATAATAAAAAATGAATTTAGTAATGTTGAAAGATACAAAATCAATTTTAAAAATCAATTGCATTGTTATAGGCTAGTGATGGAAAATCCAAAAATTAAGTTAAATAATTCTTTTCAAAATCACATCAGAAAGAATAAAACACTCGAGTGTTTGGCTAGCTCAGGCAGTAGAGCATGGGACTCTTTTTTTTTTTTTTTTTTTTTTTTTTTTTTTTTTTTTTTTTTTTTTTTTTTTTTTAAGTTTTTATTTTATTTTTTTTTTTATTTCTTTTCAGCGTAACAGTATTCATTGATTTTGCACCACACCCAGTAGAGCATTGGACTTTCGATCTTGGGGTCATGAGTTCAAGCCCAACATTGGGTGTAGAGCTTACTTAACTAAATAAAAAAAGAATAAAATACCTAGGAATTCATTAGGCAAAAGACATGCAAAACGCATACACTGAAAACTACACAGCATTGTTAAGTGAAATTAAAGACAATCTAAATAAATGAGTGACACTCCATTTCCATGGATTCTAAGACACAGTATTATTAAGATGATAATTCTCTTCAGCTGATCTATATATACCACGCTATCCCTGTCGAAATCTCAACAAGCTCTTATGTAGAAATTGATAAACTAAATCTAAAATTTATATGGACATGCAAAAGACCTAGAACAGCCAACACAATTTTTCAAAAAAGAATTTTCATTATAGTTGACACACAATGTTACATTTTATTCATGTCTACAACATAGTGATTCAACATCTCTGTCTGTTATGCTATGATGACCAACACAATTTTGAAAAAGGAGGAAGACTTAATTACCCAGTTTGAGAACTTACTATAAAATTAGAGTCATCGAGAAGGTGTGGTATTGGTGCAAAGCCAGATATACAAATCAATGAAACAGAAAAGTCCAGAAATAAAGCCTTATATTTGTGATCCCCTCATTTTTTACAACATATCAAGGCAATTCAAGGGGAAAGGATGATCTTTTCCACCAATGGTGCTTGGATAAGAAGAGATCCATATGTGAAAAATAAATCATCAATTTGCACTATGAAAAAACTCAACATGGGGGTGCCTGGGTGGTTCAGTGGGTTAAGCCTCTGCCTTCAGCTCAGGTCATGGTCTCAGGTCATGGTTTCAGGTCTCATGGTCTCCTGGGATCAAGCCCCACATGGGCCTCTCTGCTCAGCAGGGAGCCCGCTTCTCCCTCTCTCTCTGCCTGCCTCTCTGAATAGTTGTGATCTCTCTCTCTCTGTCAAATAAATTAATTAATTAAAAAACACTCAACATGGATCATAGATCTAAATGTAAGAGCTAAAATTATAAAACTTCTAGAAAATATAGTAGAAAATCTTTGGGACATTGGGCTAGCCAAAAATGTATTAGTGTGACACAAAAAAGCAGAATTCATTTTAAAAATTCATGAACTGGACTTCACTAAAATATAAAACTTTTTCTCTTTAAAAGACATAATTAGAAAAAATTAAAAACAAGCACATAATGGGAGAATGTATATGCAAACCATACAAGGACTTGGTATTAATTGTCTATTGCTGTGTAACAACTGCCCTGAAACTTAGCAGTTTAATACAATAAATATTTCTTCTATTACCCAATTTTTGAATATGAGGAATTTGAGTGCAATTGTTGGACAGTGCTGCAGCCATGTCAAGACTTGACTAGAACTAGAGAATCTGCTTCCAGGGTCACTCACATGGCTGTTGACAGACCTCAGTTCCTTGCTGGTTGTTGCCCAGTGTATTAGTTTGCTAGGGCTGCTATAAGAAAATAGGTTAAATGTGTGGCTTGAATAACAGAAACTTATTTTCTGACAGTTCTGCAGGCCAGAAGTCCAAAATCAAGTGTTAGCAGGTTTGGTTTCTTCTGAGGCCTCTCTCTCTGACTTGCAGATGACCTCCTTCTCGTTGTGTCTTCAAATGGTCTTTTTTCTGTGCGCACACATCCCTGATCTCTGTTTGTGTCCAAATTTCCCCTTCTAGAGGTACACTGGACAGACAGAATTAGGGTCCACCTGAATGGCCCATTTTTTTTTAAAGATTTTATTTATTTATTTGACAGAGAGAAATCACAAGTAGATGGAGAGGCAGGCAGAGAGAGAGAGGGAAGCAGGCTCCCCGCTGAGCAGAGAGCCCAATGGGGGACTCGATCCCAGGACCTGAGATCATGACCTGAGCCGAAGGCAGTGGCTTAACCCACTGAGCCACCCAGGTGCCCCTGAATGGCCCATTTTAACTTAATCACCTTTTAAAGGCCCTATTTCCAAATACAGCCACATTTTGAGGTACCAGGAATTAGGGTTTCAACATATGAATTCTGGAGGAACACAGTTCAGCCTTATAATAGTTCAGCTCCCTGTTACATGAGCCCTCCCAGTAGGGCAACTCAAACATGGCAGCTTTCTTCCCTCAGAGTAAGTAATCTGGGAGAGAGTAAGAGAGCAATTGCCTGAAACAGAAACCACAGCCATTTTTCTAACCTAATCTCAGGAGCAACATAGTATACTCTTACTGTACCCTATGAGTAACACAGGCCAATCCTGGATAATTTGGGGAAGTTTTATACACTGGCATGAATAACAGGAGGTGGGGATCATTGAGGAACCTCCTGATGTCTATCTACAAAAGATTTCTATCCATAGTATATGAAGAACTACAATGTAATAATAAAAAAACAACTCAATTAAAAGTAAGCAAAAGACTTGAATATTTCACTAACCCAGATAGAGAACTGGCTAGTAGCACATGAAAAAATGTTCAACATGGTTAGTCATTAAAGAAATGCAAATTGGGGCACCTGGGTGGCTCAGTGGGTTAAGCCGCTGCCTTCAGCTCGGGTCATGATTTCAGGGTCCTGGGATCGAGTCCCACATCGTGCTCTCTGCTCAGCGGGGAGTCTGCTTCCCTCTCTCTCTCTGCCTGCCTCTCTGTCTACTTGTGATCTCTCTCTGTCAAATAAATAAATAAAACCTTTTAAAAAATGCAAATTAAATTTATAGTGAGATACCACTACCTACCCATAATCAAAAAGACTGACAATAAATACCAACTGTTGGCAAGGACGTAGAAAAATTGGAATCCTCATACATGGCCAGTGAGCATGTAAAATGGTTTAGCTACTTTGGAAAACAGTTTGACTGTTTCTTAAAAATTTAACGTAAACTTACCTTGTGATCTAGAAATTCCACTCGTAGGTATCTACA
>NC_081570.1:71739569-71868731 GCF_022355385.1 Mustela nigripes | reverse complement strand
TGTAGATACCTACGAGTGGAATTTCTAGATCACAAGGTAAGTTTACGTTTAATTTATATATATATATAATTTATATTTATATTTTTATATATATTATATTTATATATATATTCTCAGTTCTCTTGTGTATATATATATATACATATATATATGTCTATATATGCACACACACAAAGACTTGTATGGGAATGTGGAAGCAGAATTTTGCATAATACCAAACCCGGAAACAATCCAAATGCCCATCAACTCACGAATGACCAACATGCAATATATCCATACAACGAATTATTATTCACCAGTAAAAAGGAATAAACTACTGAAACATGCTACAATATGGATGAACCTCAAGAACTATGCTGACCGAAAAAGCCAGACTCAAAAGACCAAATACTGTATTATTTCATATGAAATTTCCAAGAAGTGCAAATGTATAAGAATGGAAAGTAGATCAGTGGTTGCCTGGGACTAGGGTTAGGAACAAGGATTAACTGTGAATGGGAACAAGGGTATCGGGTGGGGGTAGATGGAAATGCTCTAAAACTGGATTTTGGTGATGGCTGCACAACTGTATAAAATTTTGAATTTAAATTAATGAATTGCATGTTTATTATAGGTATATTTTATGTGAATTATACCTCAATGAAGCTGTTAAATGATGCACACAATAAAAATTCTACATATTTCACATATATATGTTTCTGTGAAACATATTACTTCTTTTAAAGATTTTATTTATTAAAACATATTACTTCTTTTAAAGATTTTATTTATTTATTTGACAGAGAGATCACAAGCAGGCAGAGAGAGAGGAGGAAGCAGGCTTCCCGCTGAGCAGAGATCCCAATGCAGGGCTCACTCCAAGGACCCTGGGATCATGACCTGAGCCAAGGCAGAGGCTTTAACCCACTGAGCCATCCAGGGACCCCCATATTTTTAAGGGAAGCATATTACACGTATAAGAGTGAGGGAGAGGGTAATGATAGTTGAGATGTACAAATAGCAAAAATATTAAGGAGAAGGTTGTCACACATGAGAAGAATGTTCCAAGAACTGAGAAATGTGATTATCTCAACTTTGTCTTCCATGATCCGAAAGAGAAAACAATTGGGCAAGATGTCATCAGCAGGAGTCTCAAAATTACTGGTAGGATAAGGAAAATAATACTTATATTTGTGGAATGCTTTACTGTTTACAAAACTCTTTCACATACATTTTCTCATTTAATTATCAAAATAGCTCTGTGAAATAGATATAACTACCTCCATTTTACAGATAAATTCACTGAGACTCAAAGTGGTCACCTAGCTACAGGCAAAGGAGATTTAAACCCAGCGCTTTTCCCTACCTCTCTTACTTGGCTGATCCAATCAGATTATTTTCTCCAGACATTTGGAAATAGACAATAGTGAGTCTCCATGATTATATAAGCACTGAGGATACAGAAAACTCAGAGTTGTGGAATGACAGTATTTTTTTTTAACAAAGTACATTGGAGAAAAGAGACAGCTTGCCTACAGAGAAAGTAGAATGAAGTCAATTTAGTGACAAGAGGCCATGTGGGTACAGAGACCACATTTACACCGTGGTCGCCACAGAGATGTGCCACCCAGATCTTCAAAGAAGGACTTGCTAGCTAGCCTCAAAGAGCACAGTTCATCTTTTAGCTCCAGCGGCAGAGAGGCTCTCTTGCCCAAGATCATGCCCTTTCTGTATCAGATGACCCAGCGGGGCCAGATAAAAAGTATGAGGCAGTTCTGCCTGAAGTGAGACTCTCTAAAGACAAATGCTTTCTCTGAGTCACTTGTCAGCTTGGCCAAAGTTTGTCAGACCTGCATCGCAATTTAAATGCTTTCTCTGGCCAATCCTGCTTCCTCCCCTTTCTCTTCACAGGTGTTGATCCCTAACAACTCCTATCAGCACCTGTTTCTGAATAGTCCAAACCTGCAACACATCACAGCACATAGCCATATACAATAAGACTCAGACTTCCAGGCTTTCTGGTTCCTAGCTGCTGCCTTTTTTGCGGACACAGCTGAAATTCCACATCCTGACCTTTATCTTAAGCTAGCTCAAGTGCAAACAAAGGGCTTTGATCAGAATGTTAAATTTCTCTTTCAGTGCTGCCACTGAAGAGCCACTGAATCTTGAGCAAATCATTTTCTTTCTCTGGGTCTTTGTTTTCTTACCTGTCTAATGGAGGGTCAGGAAAGGCCCGTCTGACCCTCATTCTCTAGTCAAGCAGACAATTGACTACACAAAGTACCTGCTGAGCTGCTGAAATGATTTAACCATCCCCAAGATATACTTTTTTTTTTTAAGATTTTATTTATTTATTTGACAGAGAGAGATCACAAGTAGGCAGAGAGGCAGGCAGAGAGAGGGGAGGAAGCAGGCACCCTACTGAGCAGAGAGCCCGATGTGGGACTCAATCCCAGGACTCTGAGATCATGACCTGAGCCGAAGGCAGCGGCTTAACCCACTGAGCCACCCAGGCGCCCCCCCCAAGATATACTTTTTCATGGCATTTCAGTCACAGCTAAAATGCTTTCCTAGAAAGTACTCCTAGGCTTCTGGCTATTAAAATGAACTCAACTATGATTTTGGCAAAGGGCCAGTTCCCAAAGTGGTTAGGAGAGTGGCAAGGTGATGCCTGATGCAGAGGCAGGAGACAGAAATGATAGGCACAATCCTATAGTGAAGGAGCTGGGGTTGTCCCTCTCCTCCACTGATGAGGAAAAGGGGAGGAAAGGAGTTTGAGGAACTGGATAGGAATTCAGTGACAGCTCCACAGAACTTCTGCCATCCTTTCATTGTCCTTGTCCTACAGTGCTGTGCTCTATATGCCAACAACCCAAAGTTCCCTCCTTCAGAACCACCTGAGCCTTCCTTTTAAATTCAAAGCTACCATTCAACAATATCACCACAACCTTTAGTATCTCCATTAAAACTACAGTCACACAGATGGATTGTTTAACTTAAGTAAATGATTAGCTGTGATGCCATCAAGGAGCCTCAGTGGTTTAACGATTTTTCCTCCAGTGACTGTTTAAAAAACAAAAACAAAACAAAACAAACAAACAAACAAACAAAAAACCCCACACACAGATTACAAGAACAAACGTAGGGAATTGACAAAAGTTTTAAAATCTTACAGAGTCTTTATGCTTCTGGTGTCTGATCTGTAGTTCCAGAACTTTTCCCTTTCTTAAATGGAAATCCAGATGGTCTTACTCTCTTGAGGATCAACACTCCTTCTTCTTGCTCCCATCTCACAAATCTTGTCTTTAGCAAAAACCACATGAATTCTTTCTATCATTTAGCCCATTCCCCCATTGTAAATAAGTGATCTGGCCTGAATATTCAATCAGGCTTTCTTTGACTCCATGGGCAGCTAGCACTTCTAAGTATCTCCAAAAGAGACTATCCATGTGATTCCCCTGAAAGCTTCTTTCTCACACTCCACAAGAAGATTGTACTAAACTTTGCCAATTTACTTCAGTGCTCCTTCCGCTTAATCCTTGGTGCCCCAATTAGGTTTCAAAATTTTCTTCCTTCCTCACTCTGCTCATCCATTGAAAATTCCCATTCCTTGACCAACTTGCAAATAAGAGATAATAGTTAAATGTCCTGCACTGAGGAGATAATACAAAGCAGCACACGGCTGAGACACCGTTTCTTTGAAGTCTCCTTTATGCAGCAAGAAAAATATATCTCCTATGAATTCTCCTTAAACAGTGAGAAAAATACCTTGCAGACATTATGTGAAGATTAGGTGAAAGGGCCTAATGCCCAGTATGTAATAATAATAATTTTGAAAAGTGACTGAAATAGATAAAAGTGTGGTTTTTGTTTTTTGCATTTTTGTATTTTTTTTTTTTTTTTTTTTTTTTTTAGATCTTCTTTTCCTGGGGATTGAACTTTTGCCCCAGTCTTTAGGGATACACACACAAACACATTCTCTTAAGAGAATCCTGTAGGATGCTAGGAATGGGAAACTGGCTGTTGTAGGCTATTACTGACAGAACTGAAAGAATAATGTTGTGCCCAAATTTCGAGACCCCCCCCCCCAAAGACGATCACCAGAGTCCAGAGTCACAGCCAAACAGCAAGAGTCGTTTATTACGAGTTCGAACCCGAACCTCCGCGCACTTGTTGCCGGTGACGCTAAGAGGTCCCAAGCTCAGGATCACAACACTTTTTATGCACTATTTTTGGGAAGGCAGGGACTTAGCATACATCATAGTATCTTGTAACAAATCGCCACATACCGCGGGAAAAATCAAAAAGGTACTCTAGAATATGGCGCGCTACAGAGCGGGAAAAGGCTGGGAACGGATTATTGGTTAGGGCAAAGGGCTCTTCAAACAAAGGGTCATTCTTCAAACTGCTGAGTTGGCGCCGCTAGGGTATGTGTCACCTCAGGATTGACCGGGGTCTTCCTGTCAAGCCGCGGGGCACCAGATGGTTGTTATCTCTCGACCCAGTGCCGGATGGGGGGCCGGGAGCAGTCATTCTGTTACGTCCAATTCCGGGTGGGGGTTTCTCTGGCGTCAGATGGCTGTTATCTCTTGGCCCAGAGCCGGGGAGGGGTCCAGGAGCAGCCATTCTGTCAGGTTCAATTCTGGGAGGGGGATGTGTGGTTACAGAGTGTCTATAGAAAGTCCGCTGGTAATTTTCCATCTCCTCATGGGTTAGCAAGCAAAGGTACAGAAGCAGAAATAGCGGTAATGGTTATAATTTAGGCATCTCATTTCCCCCTTTCAGTTGGACATGTTATAGTCAATCTTGACTTTACACGCCTGATTCTGCTACCTTCGGATCAATAGGCTGATACTGAGCTCTAAGAACCATGAGCTGTACTGTGTTGATCCTCTCCTTAACAAAAGGAACTAACCTATTAATAATATAGGGTCCTATGGTTAAGGCAAACAGAATTATAACCAAGGGTCCCACTAGGGCTGTCAGCAGGGTCGTCAGCCACAGGAAAAGTTGTACCAAGATTCAAACTAGCCCTGTTTGGACTTATATTCTCTATCAGATTCAGACAGGAACCTTTAGTCTCTCCAGGCAAGAACTTTTAAGTTCTCCAGACGGAGATGGCCAATTCTCCTTCCGCAGTTCCTTTAGTTAAACCTCGGTATCGGGGAGTTGTCTGTCTCTCTGAGGAGGGTCTTAAATGTCGGTGGAACCTCCAAATGTTAGGGTACAGAGTCCACCATCCCTCAATTCGACAGAGAACACTCTCGATAATGCAAGTCATACAGCAAGGTTTATTTCCAGCTAGCTGGGGTCCAAGTATCCGCCCAGCTTAGCGGTTTTCAAGGAGGACCCCGAGCACTCAAAGCCAAGGGTTCATATAGCATTTTCAAGGCACTTTTTCATAGCTACATACATATCATGCACCCCTTTGACAGTTTAATTTTGTTTAACCTTTTGCCACACCGGTGTCACCCTGGTGTCATCCTGGCGGTTAAGTGAGATTTAGGTTTAGAGGAAATTTAACTTTATTTGCATTTCCTTCTGCCTCAGCCTCTTTCCGGGTTATGGTGCGTTCTTAGGCCTTGAGGAACTGAGCCCTTTGTCTCTGGAAATCGGGCCATTTGAAGAGATAGCCCTTTTTGTTGTAAATCACCAGGATATTTGCAAACCAAGGGAGATTTCTGTCTTGCAGGATTGTGATCTCTGCAAGTTAATTGTTTTTCTTTAACATCTGGTCCCTGTGGCACCACCACCTAACTGCCCTGGTGGTATATGATTAAGTTGCTTTTTCAGGTTTTAGCTACTTTTTTTTATCTCAAGTTACGTGCGCCCTGTGGACTGGTTAGGGACACTCAGTAAAATGGCTTCCCCGCCTTTAGGATGACCATTCTTATACTAACCCACTCTTACGGTGCAAGGTGCCAGCTTTTGCTTTGCCAAGATGGCTGTACTTATGTCAGGGCTAGACTGGAGGTGGGTACAACCTTGTTTTTCTTGGCCTTCACACCTGGAACTGGTTTCTGGGACTTGTTTTTAAGTCCTCTGGGGGAGGGGAGCAGGGACAGTAAAATAGGTCCTTACAATAAAAGTTAATTCCTTCTTTCTTATCTGAAAACTCTCGGGATTCCCTATAATAGCCACCACATATTGAGTTTATTTCAGTAACTACTGGCTTATTTCCATGCATGACTCCGTTTAATCTTCACAGTAACACGGAACACCATCGTCTCTAGTGCATGGGTGAAAAGAAAGTTTGCAGAAGCATGGCATCAAGGGTTTCTTCCATTTTCATACAGGATTGATCGTTAACACAGGTGGGTCTCAACCGTTCCCAAACTGTCAGAGATTTGCTTCTTTACTTCGTCCCGCACCCCCATTCTACAGAAGAGCGTGCAGGACACGGGTGGAGGGCGGGGAAAGCCGGTGGAAGATGCCTGCCCGGGGGAAAGGGTTCCACGAATCCCCGCCCCGGAAGTGGGCTCAAATGGGCGCGGCTTCACGCCGGTTCTCTCGGAGTCTCGGGGCGGGATTGCCGCGAAGCCGTAAAGGGTTCTACCAGTCGTAAAGTGGCGAGGGGCGGAAGTGTCGCTTTACGACGATTTGGAGGAAAGCTGCAGGCCGGCGTTTGCTGCTTGCGATTTTCGGCCGCCCACGTGGGAGACTGTCGGTGGACCGGCGTAGAATTCGTTCCTTTTGGCGTGGATAAGCCACACTGAAGGACATAGTGCGAGCGGAGGCCACTGGTCGTGAGCTGATGGATATTGCTGTTGCAAATGAAGGGACATTGGGTGGAGGTCTGCCTAGTGGTGCTGAGGGGGCGCGGCTAAGTCTCAAGTCCGGTAGGGAGAGAGTCGAGGGCACAGCAGGGGCGGACGCTGGCAGTGTAGACGCGAGGAATGGACTGGCAGGAATGGAGAAGACAGAGGGTAGAGAAGGAAGTGGACAAAAAGCAGAGGAGATGCGTGTGGACCTAACGGTTGTGAAACAAGAAGTTATGGACTGGTCGGAAATGGAAGACGGGATGCCGGATGGCGGGTGGGTAAAGCAGGAGCTGGAGGATGGGCCTGAGGTGAAAGAGGAGAAACCAGGCACTTCGGAGGTGAAGCAGGAGATGGATAGTAGTTTTATGGTAAAAGAAGAGAAAGTGGATGAAGCAGAGGTAAAAGAAGAGAAAGTGAAGGTGAAGGAGGAGGTTATGGACTGGCTAGATGTGAAGGAAGAGAAGAAAGATAACTTGGAGATAAAAGAAGAGGTGTTTGTTGCTCAGAACATTAAAAAGGAGGAAATGATGGATGAAGTTTGTGTAAAAGAAGAGAAGTATTTCCCAAAGGAAGAAGGGATGGATGATACAAAGGTGAAAGAAGAGCCTCAGATAAATCCCCCAGTGGGTTTAAAACGGAAACTGTCCATGTCAAGGTAGGACAGGGAGAAATTCATTGGGGGAATAAAGCTATGGAGTCCTCTGTTGTCTGGATGGAAGGAAATCTAGCAGGCAGGTGTGGAATAATGAAAAATAAATGCAAACGTGGGTACCTGGAGCCTGCGTGTTGGTAGTGCAGGGAGGGGGTAATTGGGAAGAAAGGGTTTTGTCAAAGAACAGCAGATTCAGTAAAAATATGTCAGGCTGGTAGTGGTCAGTCGGCAATGGCCAAGTAAGAAAGTGTAAATTCTGGGGACCAGAAAACCCTTGGACCAGATTCTGGTTTGACTTAATATGGTCTTGACTCGATATTCTTTAAAAAAGGATAAACATAGGAAAAACTAACAGTGACAACATGGATTAAGTTAAAATTAGGAAGAAAAATGCACTTGAACTCACCCAACTGTCCACTTTCTCAATGGATAGTTAGGAATATGAATATTTATTGCTTTATAATTTCCTTATAGTGTATGACCATGTGACAGCATAGGAAATAAAAGTGGTCAGATTCTTGGGACTATTACTGACTAGACACAGTGGGCCAAATAAAAATGACTGTAGTTTGCCTGTCAGTATCCCAAGAACCTAGAAGAGTATTTGAAGAAAGATGATGGGTAATTGCATTTCTAGATTATTATTATTTTTAATAATAAATAATAAAAGGCAGAAAGGCAGGCGGGAGGTGGGGGTGGGAACCAGGCTCCCCACTGAGCAGAGAGCCCGATGCAGGGCTTGATCCCAGGACCATGGGATCATGACCTGAGCCGAAGGCAGAGGCTTAACACACTGAGCCACCCAGGGGCCCCTCCCTCACTCACTCCCTGGCTTGTGTTTCCCTCTTTCCCTCTCTCCCTGTCAAATAAATAAATAAATAAAATCTTTAAAAAAAGGTACAGCTGATACTTTGTAAATTTGACTTGGCCTCTATTCTTTTTGTGTTATGTGTGCGTTTAAGGATATGTAAATTCATGGATTGGACTATATACATGTGTGCACACACACTCACACACACAATCTTTATCAGACTGCCAGGAATTACAAATTAAAATATTAATGAATAATCCCATTCTCTGATCACAGTAGAACAAAGAAGTCAAAAGTGAGGTTTTTTTTTTTTTAATTTAATACATGTTTTCTTGAATTATGTAGTACTAACAACATTGTAAATGTAGTGGTCTTTTGGAGGAGACAGTTTCCTAAGAGGAGAATGTTCCAAGGGTGTTTGACAGCTATCAAGTACTTTTATCAGAGTAACTTGCATATATTTCATTCACTGACTGCATGTCTATAAATTGTGATGAGTAATTGAATTAGCATTAAAAATTTATAAATCAATAAGTAGTATTAATATTTGATAACTTACTAAATTTCTTGTGGACTCTTGTAGGTGTGAAACTTGTGGTACCGAAGAAGCAAAGTACAAGTGTCCACGTTGTATGCGATATTCCTGCAGGTATATGTGTAATTTCCTGTCTTCGTACCTTGGTTTGTACCCTTCCCACCTCAGAGTATAATAGTACCACCTCATTTTCTCTTCAGTTTGCCATGTGTAAAGAAACACAAAGCAGAACTGACCTGTAATGGAGTTCGAGATAAGACTGCATATGTTTCCATACAACAGTTTACTGAAATGAATCTCCTAAGCGGTAAGTCATCTTATGCATAGCAGATTGATGTTTCCTGGCCATTGGCATATGTCATTTGTTTATTTTCCTGTTTTAAAATTTATAGATTATCAGTTTTTGGAAGATGTGGCAAGAACAGCAGACCACATTTCTAGAGATGCTTTCTTAAAAAGACCAATAAGCAATAAGCATGTAAGTATTTCTTTTCATCTCTTCCAGTTAGAATTCTTTTAATCAGATTTCGTTTTTTTCACCTAATGAATGTAGTTAAGTGGCGTTGTGATCCAGAGCTATTCCAGTTACTAGGGATACTACATCACTGGCCAAAACAAAGTTCTTACCCTCATGGAGCTTGTATTGTGTGGGGAGAGACAGGAGATGAGTAGAGGAACAAATATAATTTCAGATAGAGTTAATTGCATGTAGAAAATAAAGCACAGGAGATAAAAGAATATGAAAATGGTGTTTATTGGAGGAGGTCATGAGTATTTTCAATACTGTAGTTCAGAGAAGCTTTTCTGAGAGATGATATTTAAGCAGTCATCTGAATGATGAGAAAGAGGCAGCCATATGAACCTTTGGAGGACGATTGTTCCAGATAGTGACAAAAGCATAAGTAAGACTGAGTTAGGAATGAGGTTGGTGTGTTTGAGGATTAAAAATGGGGACAGGGTGACTGAAACATAGGTGAGTAAGGAGGAGAAGGTTGAACATGGGGTTAGAAAAACTGTTGAGGGCTCCTAATATATCCTAAGTGAAAATAGAAGCCATGGGAAGCTTTTGAGCACGCTTGCCTTTTGAAAGGTCACTCTTGCTGCTGTCTGAAAAATGAGCTTCATTGGGCAAGAGAGTGTTTAGATTCTGATTTTGAAGGAAGAACTAACAGGGCTTGCTCTTCTAACACACCTCATTTTCATACTCTCATCCCTTTTGCATTCCTTAAGCTAAGTATGCAAATTAAAGCTTATGTATTTGAAATACTTTGCAACTGCTATTCTAGAAATTCTTTAATAGTGTTATTAAATCATGCCATAGAATTAAGTTCTTTTTTCAAAGACCATTTTAATTTTGGAGTTGCAGCATTTTAGCACTTTTAAAACACCTTATTGTTGTTACTGATACAGACTTGACATTTCACGTATCTAAAAGAAAAATTATCGTGCATCAGCATGGTTCTCTCAAGTTTAATTAAGCATAATTGAAATTCTGCTTAAAAGATAAATTTTTAAATTTTTTTGTTTTTATCATAAAGAATTGCATACATATTTAAAAAGCATAAAATACAAATATACTCTTATTGAGTAATTATAAAGTGAACATCATGTAACTACCACCCAGAATTAGAACATTACCAACTTCTCAAAAATTATTTGCCACTCACTTATGCTGTTCCTTAATTCAGTCTTCTGAATAGTTTTCTAGTTTAGGACTATATCATCATTAATTTATCCATTCTGTTGATGGACTCTGAATTTTCTATTATAACATGGGCTCCAGGTATTCTGTAATAACGACAACAACAAAAGCCTTAAAGGTATTGCAATGAGCACTTCTGTTTATGAATTGTGATTTGTGTATGTACACATTTTTTCCTAGGGTTTATACCTGGGAGTGGAATTACTCTGTTGTGGGGTATGCATATCTTCAGTTTTACTAGATGTAACCGAAACATTTTCTGAAGTGGTTATACCAGTTTAGACTTACAATATTGTGTGTACCTGCTGTCATGTCCTGTCCAATACTTGATTTGAGCAGAGTTTTAAAGTTTTTGTCAATTTGATGGCTTTGTAATTTTATCAGGGTTTTTAATTTGCAGTTCTCTAATTTCTAATGAGATTGAGCATCTTTCAAATATATTATTGGCCGTTTGGATTTCATTTTGTAGAATACCTGGTCAAGTCTCTTGATCGTTTTTTATTGGTCAGCTTTCTTTTTCTTACTGGTTTGTAAGTAATTTCTTGAATGCCTGTCGGCAGTTGGTTGTATGTGTTATAGATACCTTCTTCCATTCTGTGGCTTGTTTTTCACTTTATAATATCTTTGATGAACAGATGTTCTTAACCTTAATATAGTCAAATTTATCATGTTCCCTTTATAGTTAGTAGTTTTATATGTTTATAAAGAAACCCTTTCCCACTTTGAAGTTATGAAGCTGTTCTCCCATAGTTATTTTCTAAAAGTTTTATCGTGTTGCATCCAGATTTATGTCTGTAAAGTACCTGGAATCCACTTTTGTGCATCATGTGAAGTGGAGATCCCATTTAATTTTCTGTATGGATGATCCAGTTTCTTAGTACCATTTATTGAGAAGTTCATCCTTTCCTACTGCTCTGCAGGGCAGCTATCCATTTATGCTTGGGTCAGTATTTGGCCTTTCTTTTCTATTCTGTTGGCCTACTTGTCTGTCCATGCCAATACTACACTCTCAACTGTAGTTTTTTACTGCAACTCACTATCTCACAGAATAGTTCCTCTGACTTTGTTCATTTTCTGGAGTATTGCTATACTCTAGCTATGGGTATGATTCTTTGTAATTCTATACAGATATGATGAATCACCTATTGATTCTACATTCCTCTTTCCCCACCTGAGAATTTTAATTGGGGTTACATTTATTTTACAGAGTAACTTGAGTGATTGGACTTCTTTACAGCATTAAATCTTGAAATCTCTGCATTTATTTAATATATTTAATATCTCTCTAATTTTCTCTGTAGAGCTTTTATACGTTTTTTGTTAGATTTATTCCTAGGCATTTTAGAGGCACCTGGGTGGCTCAGTCGGTTAAGTGACTCTTGATTTTGACTTAGGTCATGATCTTGGGGTCCTGGGATTTAGCCCCACATCAGGCTCTGTGCTCAGCAGGGAATCTGCTTTTCCTTCTCCCTCTGCTGTCTTTTCCTTGTCTCTCTCAAATAAATTAATAGATAAATTAAAAAAAAAAGATTTGTTACTAGACACTTTATTTTTTCATGCTTTTTAAAGTAGTATTTTCTATTTTTAATCTCTTTGCTGGTGTTTAGGAATGATATTTTTGTTGTTATTTTATGGGATTATAATTCGCATTTTATAGAATTAAAATCTATACTGTGCCTTTTCTATAGATTCCTTGAGATTTTCTCTATAAACAATTTGTCCCAATTTGTTTTTATCTTTCTGTCCTGTTCTCTTTTTCTTATTAGAATAGCTAGGACTTCCCATTTATTGTCAGATACTAATGATGATAGTAAATATTGATGTTGTAAGTCCCAAGTCCTTCCCTGGATTTGATTTGCTTGATGGATTCACATGATTCAATATACAGTTGTACTCATGGCTAAAACTAATTACAGTGAAAGAATGTAGAGAAAAGTTAGAGAAAAGAAAAGGAACAGAGTCTGAAGTCTGAAGGAATCCAGTTGTAAGCTTCCAAGAATCCTTTCCGTTTGGAGTCACACAGTATGCAGTTAATTCCTTTGTCAGTGAGTTGTGATAAAGGTTGTGAAGTATAGTCTGCTAGGCAAGCTCATTAGAAACTCACTGCACAAGGGGGGCTGGTCACAGAAGCACCTTCCCTCTGCCTAGCAGGTGCCAAATTCCAGACTCCCAGAAGGAACGCAAGTAAAACCATGTTGTTTATATAAACAATTCAGGCACAGTGAACCACACTTACTGTTTTACAAAAAGTTAGTGTAGGGAACCACTTACCAATCATTCAAATTTCCTTGCACCACCCAGGGAAAACCTTGCAAGCAAAACCACCTAATGATAACAGTCTCAGGCCTGCTATCTTTTTCTTCAATTTTTATTTATTTATTTACTTATTTGACAGAGATCACAAATAGAGAGGCAGGTAGAGAGAGAGAGAGAGAAGGAAGCAGGCCCCCTGCCGAGCAGAGAGCCCAATGTGGGGCTCAATCCCAGGACCCTGGGATCATGACCTAAGGCAAAGGCAGAGGCTTTAACCCACTGAGCTACCCAGGCACCCCTCAGGCCTGCTATCTTAATGCCTCTGTACATCTTTGTTTTATAACTCCTAATTATAGAAGAAAAGCTTCCAAGATTGCATCATGATGTTTGCTCTTAAATTTTTTCTAGGTGTAATTTGACATCTAGATTATGGAGGTTTTAGTCCTAGTTTGCTATCAGATTTTAACATGAATGATGGTTGTATTTCATCAAATGCTTCTTCTGTATTTGATTATTTTATTTTTGTTCTCTTAATCTATAATCTGTATGAGTAATCTTTAAAAAAAAATTATTTATTTGACAGAGATAACAGGTAGGCAGAGAGAGGAGGAGGGAAGCAGGCTACCTGCTGACCAGAGAGCCTGATGCAGGACTTGATCCCAGGACCCTCAGATCATGACCCAATCCAAAGGCAGAGCCTTAACCCACTGAGCCACACAGGCGCCATATATGAGTAATCTTAATCAGTTTTCTATTTTAAGCTAAACTTGCATGGTGTGCTATTATCATATCATATGCTTTTTATACTCTGCAGAATTCCTTTGAATTATATGTGTGCGTTCACCTTATCCGTGCTCTCATTTTTGTATTTCTCTTCATGAGTGATATTTCCTTTTTAGTGTTCTCAGATTTCCATATCAAAATGATTCTAATTTCATAAAATTATTTGGCAGTGTTCCCATTTTATTCTTGGACGCATTCACTAAGGTTGGAATTACTTCCTTCTTGGGACTTTGGTAAAATTATTAAGGAACCAGTATAGACTTAGGGTTTGGACCACTGAGGTATAGTTTTTACTATTTGTGGGATTCTGTGGGTTTACTGTGTCTTGATTTAGTGTTACTGGCTATTACATTTTTCTAAGAATTTGTCCATTTGACCCAAGTTTTCACCTTCATTGGCATAAAGTTCTTCATAAACCTATCCTTTACAGTTCTGTAGGAGTTGTAGTAATTTCATTTGTGATATTGGTTATTTGTGTCTTTTTTTTCCTTAGATCAGTCGCTGTTATATGTTTTTTCTATTTTACTAATGTGTCCTCTTGACTTTTGTTATATCTTTTTTTTATGTTTAGCTTACTTACACTGTGGTCAGAGAACATACTCTTTTTTTTTTCTTTTTTTTAAGAGAGCATACTCTTCAAGGTCATTCCTTTAAAATACCTTAGTGCTTGTGTTTGTGGCCCAGTTTATGGTTAAGTTTTATAATGTTCTTTTTTGCTTCAAAGAATATTCTGCAGTTGCTGAATATAGTACTCTATATACCCCTTATAGCTCAGGTTTATTAATTATGTTGTTCAAATTGTTTATAATTACTGATACTTTCTGTGTGTTTTGTCTGTAAGTTTCCAAAAGAAGTATGTTAACATTTCCCAGTGGATAAACTCAAACAGGCCTGTTTGATTTGTTTCCCCTTGTGGTTCAGTTTGTTTTTCTTTATATGCTTTAAGGCTAAATTATTAAATGCATACCTCAGGAAGTACTTTTCCCTGGTGTATTTATCCTTTGGCATTATAAGGTAACCCTCTTTGTCTCTAGATTTTTGTGTACTTTGACTAATACTTATAAACTTCTTTGCTTGGTATTTGTATGGTCTGTTTTTTTCCTTAAGGCCTTTCTGTGTCCTTATGTTCTGGTTGTGGTTGGTTTCCAGTTCTTCTTCCATTTGATAGTCTGTAACTTTTAACTAAATCATTAAGTTCATTTACATTTTAATAAATCACCTGTATAATTGACTTTAAATGTGTCACATTATTTTTGCTATTTGTATCCGTTTTTTTTCTTCTTCTTATCTTTTGGACTGTTGTTGTTGTTTTCAGTCATTTAAATTTTTCTCTTTATCAGTTTAGAACTTATGGGCCCTTTTCCTATCCTTTCATTAGTTAAGCTGGACTCCACAACGTGCATGCTTAATTTGCCAGTATCTGAAGTTAAGTAGTACCTGAACCCTGTGCCTAAACAACGCAGAAGACCTTATAATAGGAGTTGGCAAACTTTTCTGTAAAGGGTCAAATAGTCAATATTTTTTCCAGGCCATATCGTTTCTGTTACTTTAGCTCTGCTGTTGTATCGAGAAAGCCGTCACAAGCAGTATATAAACGAATGGTTGGAGTGACATCCCAACAAAATTTAATCTGTGAAGACAAGTAGCAGGCAGATTTTACTAGCAATTACCTTAAATTCCTCTTGACCTTGTTTGAGAGAGAGAGCACAAGCAGGGGGATGAGCAGAGAGAGAGGAAGAAGCTGACTTCCTGTTGAGTGTAGAGCCAACACTGGGCTCCATCCCAGGACCCCAAGATCATGACCTGAGCCAGAGTTAGACACTTATCGCACTGGGCCACCCGGGCGCCCCTTGAGTTTATATATCCCACTTTCTTTGCTCTTTATTCCTTCTCTCATCATCTTAGATCTTAAATCTGAGAGACAACTTTTTTCCTGCTTCAAGTACACCTTTAGGATTTCCTGTAGAGAAGAAAATTAGAGGGTTTTCCACTTCTTGGGTTCCTTTGTCGGATTTTTGTTTTTTGTTTGTTTGTTTAATTTTCTATTTCTTTGCCTTTCTTCACTTTGAAATGATTTTTCTCTGCAATTCTGGTTTAGGATTAGTGTTCCAGTGTCTTATGGCTTCTGTTATTATTGCAGTCACCTAGAGTTTTTAACTGCCTTTGAAATCTTTTAATCTGGCTGCATTTTTTTATCTTTGGTATTGTGTATTTGTGCTATAATACAAAAAATGCAAATTTCTTTTCATCTTAACTTGATAATTGTTAGATTTCTTGAATCTGTGGCATATCTTCCGTCAGTTCTGGGAAATTTTTAGCACATTTCTATTAAAAGATTACGTCTACCTTATTCCTTATCTTTTCTATAACTACCATTAAATGTGACTTAAGTCCTCTCCCCATATCTTACTTACCTTTTAAGGTCTTTGATTTTTTAAATCTTTTTTGTCTCTGTAATGTATTCTGCAAACATTCTAGTTTTATTTGGTTCTTTGAAAAATCTGCTGAGTCCATTTTTATAGTTTCTCTTCACTGTGCATATTTTAAACTGCTAATGTTTTTAAATTTTGTAGAGATACTCTACCGTCTGTGTATGATCCTTTTAGTATCTGAATATATGGGGAATTATCAGCTACCTCTTTTCTCTTTTGGTTCTTGCTCACTGACCTTTGCATTCATTATTCATGCTTCTTTATTTTTTATTTATTCAGTACTGCTTTTTTTTCTTAAATTGTGAGAACTTTTTGAAGAGTAGAGTGCAGGCCTTCTTGTATTCTGCCAGGTACCTGGGAATATTGCAAATCTGCATCTGTCTTAAACCAAGTTGAAAGTTTAAGATTCCCTTGACTACATAAGCAAGGCCAATCATTTCAAATGTTAGCAAGAACTGGCCCATGGCCACAGCTTCTAATGAATTGCTTTCCTTTTCCCCTTTATTCCAGTCATTCCAATATAAGTTTCCTCGCATGCTCTGGGGATAGGGTTTATTTCTGGTTCGCCCTTAACTTAATATTATTAGGCATGTTCTGTTACTGAGATTCATTTGAGGAGGGTTGAAGATTACAGGGTCTTGACTCTGACCTTTTTGGGGAGAAGGCTGTTGAAAGGGAAAGCCTATATTTGCTAGAATTTGCAAAAGTGGCTTCATTACCATTCTGACTGGTGTGAGGTGGTATCTCATTGTGGTTTGGATTTGTATTTTCCTGATACTGAGTGATGTGGAGCACTTTTTCATGTGTCTGTTGGCCATCTGGATGACTTCTTTGCAGAAATGTCTGTTCATGTCCTCTGCCCATTTCTTGATTGAATGTCTTTGGGTGTTGAGTTTGATAAGTTCTTTAGAGCTAAAATTAAGTCAGGAAATGAAAGATGTTGGAGAGGATGTAGAGAAAGGGAAATGCTCCTACAAGGTTGGTGGGAATGCAAGCTGGTGCAGCCACTCTGGAAAACAGCGTGAAGGTTCTTCAAAAAGTTGAAAATGGAACTACCATATGACCCGGCAGTTGCACTACTGGGTATTTACCCTTAAGATACAAAGTAGTGATTCAAAGGGGCACGTGCACCCGGATGTTTATAGCAGCAATGTCCACAGTAGCCAAACTATGGAAACAACCTAGATGTTCATCAACAAATGAATGGATAACGAAGATGTGGGGGGGGGTCACACACATACACAATGGAATACTATGCAGCCATCAAAAAATGAAATCTTGCCATTTGCAATGACATGAATGGAACTAGAGGGTATTATGCTGAGCGAAGTAGTCAATCAGAGAAAGACAGTTATCATATGATCTCCCTGATATGAGGAAGTTGAGAGGCAGAGTGGGGATTTGGGGGTAGGGAAGGAAAAAAATGAAACAAGATGGGATTGGGAGGGAGACAAACCATAAGAGACTCTTAATCTTACAAAACAAATTGAGGGTTGCTGGGGGGAGGGGTGTGTGTGGAGAGGATGGTTGGGTTATGGACATTGGGGAGGATATGTGATATGGTGAGTGCTGTGAATTGTATAAGCCTGATAATCCACAAAGTATACCCCTGGGGCAAATAACATTATATGTTAATAAAAATAATTAATTTTTTAAAAAGGTGGCTTCAATGCTTTGCTTACCTCTCTGAGCTTTCACTTCTCACTAAATATTGGTGTGTATATTTGTATTTTTCTGTTTTGTTTTGTCTTTTTTTACAGCTTTTCGGTGCTTCTAAGGTGATTTTTAAATGTATCTTATTACATGTATTTATTTCCCCCATTGTCTGTAATTCTTCCATGTTTTCAGTGGCAGGGTTGATCCTTATAATCATTGCCACTACTGATACCAAAGTCACATGAGTTATAAAATTGGATGTAATTTCTTAAATTATTTCTCTTCTTAACAAATGATAACTGACTCTTCTTTAACCTGGGCTTATGATTTAATTGTCTCTTTGCATTGCAAAATCTAGATTGCCATTCACTTAACCAAAAACTTGCATTTATATTTGCCTTTGGAGTGTCAAGGAAGAAGTCTTGATGATATTATTTCCTTCACTACTCTCTGGAGTTGACTAGTTCAGCTTAACCAACCCAGACAGTCAGTGGAGTAACACATTTCAGAGCCAGATTATTCACATACCCCATTTTGTATGGTCTACAGTGGTGGCTGCTTTAAGTTTGGCTTTGTACTAGCAATGCCATGGTTCCTCCCCTGAGTAAACTGCCTGTCTGGTAATCAAAGCAGGCATGTATAAATCCAAGTATGGATGGTATAAACCCTTCAGTAAAAGAAAAGGAACTGTATAGGTAGCCCCTATGAATTGCCAAATGACCTATATATTTTAAAAATCCCATTAAATCCTTCTTCTGGCTCATAGAATGTATGGTTGAAAACACAGGCTCTAGAATTAGATATACCTGAGTTTGAATACAGGCTGTCTCTCTCAGGAATAGCTATGTAATGTTGACATCTCATTAATTTTCATTCCTAGATTGGGGGTAGTAATAGTACCTGTCTGATAATATTGTGAGGATTAAATGAGTTATTGCTGTTTAGTACAGTTTGTGAAACAAACGTACCCAATGAATCTTAACTATTACATTTTGAACATTGTTTTACTCACTTCTGAAATTTAAGGCATTTTAAAATTTGTCCATTTATTTATTTTTTGTTATTAGATGTACTTTATGAAAAATCGTGCCAGAAGACAAGGTATTAACTTAAAGCTTCTACCCAATGGATTCACCAAGAGAAAAGAAAATTCAACATTTTTTGATAAGAAGTAAGTTTCTAATTTCATTCTTAGTATATTGAGTATTCTGATTTGATCAGGAACATCTTTTAAGTTTGGTTTGCTATAGAGCATTGTTACCTAACATGTAGTCTGTAAGCTTTTTGTTATTGGTCTATGCCAAGGTAATTGCACAAATTGAAAATAAGCATTTAAAAACTTACACCAATTTTATGTCATGTGACTAATAAAAATTTTGGGCCTGTGGTGTGTGTGTATATATGTGTAACTGTATGTGTACATATCTGAGACCTAAGTACCATGGAAGTATTTTAGAGGTTACAAGGACAAAATAATAAGGCAGGACCCCTGTACAATTTTGACTGGAGGAGTTTAGTTTTTTTTATTGTTTTCTATCAAACTCTTTTGGGATTCCAGTAAGATTTATTTGAAAGCCAATGTTGGAAAAGAGGGACTTTGGAAACATTTACTCTGTAGTAAATCTGTGAGTACAGATAAATACAAAAGAGATTAGCCTGCTGCTTTCTGTAAGTGCTGGATCTAAAAGGTCCCATTAGTACAGAGGAGACAGGATTCCCAAAATACTGTAAGTAGCCTGCTGAATTATTAGGTAAGACTTTCTTTTTTAAAAAAAAATTTTTTTTTTTTTAATTTATTTGACAGAGAGATCACCAGTAGGCAGAGAGGCAGGCAGAGAGAGAAGGGGAAGCAGGCTCCCCACAGAGCAGAGTCCGAGGCGGGGCTCAATCCAAAGACCCTGAGATCATGAGCTGAAGGCAGAGGTTTAACCCACTGAGCCACCCAGGCGCCCCTAGGTAATACTTTGAAATGTCAGCATTCTGGACTTACAAGTAAAAGATCCTGAGTGGGTTCAGAAGCAAAAGATCCTGAGTGGGTTCTACCTTCTTCAGCCTCTTAGTAACTGCAAGGTCTTGAGCAGATTACTTTCTCTGGGCCTCATCTGTATGATGTGGGGGTTGTAGTAGGTAAACTAAGATTCCCTCCCAGTTGTAATGCTTCATAAACTGACAAGGCAAAACCATCAGAATTACCATTATTCTGATAAGCTTTCCACCTTTTCAAAAGAAGTTACGTTAGAAGTTGTAGATCCATTTATTTTATATGTTTCAAGACAAATATTTGTAAAAGTGATTTTCCTTTTTTCTGGGTAGCTTCCAGAAATAAAGTAATGTTTTTCATTTATCAAATATGAGGTAATTCCAGTGTGCATTTTCAAACCAACATATTTAGAAATTGACATACTGTATTTGAAATTTAAGGTAACTGGATCACGTCTTCTCAAATACAAAATGTATTCTTATGAAGGAAGCCATTCAGATTGTCATCAGAGCTTAGTTCTTAGTACTTAAAACCATATACCCTCAAACGTAAAATTATGGGGTCTCTAGAAACATGAATGTATGTGGGAAGTTTTTGTTTTTGTTCTTTTTTTCAAAAATAAATATTAAGTGTATTTCTTGAGTTTAGAACCCAAATTTATAGTTGGTTATTTTCAGATCTCTGAAGTAGCAAATGGGACTCTTTTGCTCATGAATTTATAGTTATTTGGAATTGGTATTCTTAAAATTTTTTAGTGTTTTCACATGAGGGGATTAGCAACATAATTCAAAATAGGATTTAGAGTCAGTTTCTTTGCTTTTTTCACATCTGTAAAATGGAGATGATGATAGCTATTATATAGAGTTGTGACCTTTTTTTTAAGACTATGTATTTGAGATAGAGCGAGAGAGAAAGTACACAAGCAGGAGGAGGGGCAATGGGAGAAAAGAAAAGCAGACTCCCCACTGAGCAGGGAGCCCAATGTGGGGCTCAATCCCAGGACCGGGGGATCATGACCTGAGCCAGAGGCAGATGGTTAACTGACTGAGCCACCCAAGCGCCCCAAGTTGTAACCTTTATTGTAAAAATTTACCTAACCACTAACTGGAATGTAGGAAGGAATCAGTGTATGTAGCAACTGTAAAAATAATATATACCCATCATTGGGCACCTGGGTGGCTTAGTGGGTTAAGCCACTGCCTTCGGCTTAGGTCATGATCTCAGGGTCCTGGGATCGAGTCCCACATCGAGCTCTCTGCTTGGCAGAGAGCCTGCTTCCTCCTCTCTCTCTCTCTGCCTGCCTCTCTGCCTACTTGTGATTTTTCTCTGTCAAATAAATAAATTCTTAAAAAAAAAAATATATATATATATACACACACACACACACACACACTCATCATTCAAAAGTTTAAAGGAGGTGCCTGGGTGGCTCAGTGGATTAAGGCCTCTGCCGTCAGCTCAGGTCATGATCCCAGAGTCCTGGGATCAAGCCCCGAGTGGGCTCTCTGCTCAGCAGGGAGCCTGCTTCCTCCTCTCTCTGCCTGCCTCTCTGTCTACTTGTGATCTCTATCTGTCAAATAAATAAATAAAATCTTAAAAAAAAAAAAAAGTTTAAAGGAAAAAGAGCACCTATAATTCCATTATGTAGAGATGACCACTGATAACCACTTGATGTTTCCTTCTAACCCTGTTCTACTTTTCCATTAATAAAATAAAACATGGTATTAAATGCATAAGAATATACAAAGTTACATGACTTTTCAAGTTAGACATTGCTAATTTTTTATGACTAAAAGAATTACTTTTTTCTACAACTAGAGGCTCTTTTCTTGTTAATGCAGATCTGCCTTATTTCTAAATAGTGTATCCCAGCAATGGCTACTATGTTTAAATTTATTTAATTATTTCCATATTCATGAACATTTAGCTTTTTTCTAGTTTCTAATTGTTAGCAATAATGCCACGATAAACATTACATTAAATTATTCTTCCTTGAAGAACTGTTTTGTGTGTTTACATGGCTTTTTCTGTACCATCCTTAGAAAGTAGACTTAACTGGATCAGAGACAATAGAGACTACATCTGGTTATTGGAAAGGGTGAGCTCTTGAATATTTTTTTAAGATGTACCTGCTTATAGCTCATTTTACTTGAATATTTTTTTAAGATGTGCCTGTTTATAGCTCATCTTATTCTGTTCCATACATAGGGAATATTTTTACTAGTCTCTTTATCCTTTAATTTGGTCTTACATTCATTTTTGATGCATTTTAAATAGTTGTAAATATCTCTACAACCTAGAGATAGTAAGATGGAATAGTTAAGAGCAGAAACTGGAGCCAGACTACTTATATTCAAATTTGTAATCAGCCTCCTTCTAGCTACGTGATACTAAGCTAAACCACTAACTTCTTTTTGCCTCAGTTTCCTCATCTGTAAACTGTGATTTATAGTAATAAACTGGGACTAAACTGGTTTTCATTTCCATTTGTAGTGTTTGAGAATATCCATTTAAATGTCTCAATACCACTGAGTTTTCTCTTTAAAAAAATGTTGCTAAATTGGAAGGTTGCAATGACATTTTTTTTTTTTTTAAGATTTTATTTATTTATTTGACAGAGAGAGATCACAAGTAGGCAGAGACTCAGGCAGAGAGAGAGAGAGGAGGAAGCAGGCTCCCTGCTGAGCAGAGAGCCCGATGCGGGACTCGATCCCAGGACCCTGAGATCATGACCTGAGCCGAAGGCAGCAGCTTAACCCACTGAGCCACCCAGGCGCCCGCAATGACATTTTTTTATTTGCTTTTTATTAATTGTTACTGTGATAGGGAATATTTGAATACATGTTTCAGAGTATAAACTTTGACTTAATCCAGTCCGTTATGGTAAGATGATCTTTCATTCGTAGGACCATTTTGGGGGTCAGTTCAGTGAAAAAAAAATAATGATAAAAATAATTCAAAATCTATGTAACTAAATTTTCCATTAGTTTGTTGTGAAATTGCCCATTATTATTTTTAAATGAAATGGTTTTGCTATTAACTGAATTGAAAATGTCTGCATTTAGATGTTAGATGAATAAAACATTAAGGTGAGGTCCCAGTTGGGTGAAAGCCATACTGAATATTGAGAATATTGCTGGTTAGTTAATTGATAATCAGCTTGGAAATCTCCTTAGTGTGTCCCAATATTTTATTCATTCTTGTTCAACATTTTCATTAGTGATTTAGGTTGTGATTTCTCATCTTGGCCCTCCTGACCTTTTGACCCAGAGAATTCTTTGTTTTGAGGGGCTATTTTGTGCATTTTAGGGTGTTTAGTAGCATTCCTGTCCTCTGCCCACTAGATGTTGGTAACACACACACACACACACACACACACACACACACCCATCTACCCAGCCAACCCAGCACCTCTCTTGTGGCAACAGGAAATGTCTCTAGAGATTACCAGATGTTTCCTGGAGGTGGGGGCAGAGGGGAGAGACAGAATCACTCCTACTTGAGATTCAAGTGATTTAGATTAATACAAAAGATGTACTTCTTGAACTTAATGTATAGTAGAATCAGGATTGCAAAAAATTTCTGTTGCTCAAAGGTGGTGTATAAGTAGCAAGATAAATATATAAGATCCTGTCTTCACTCATAGGGGAAAAAATGGAACAAAATTTTAAAAAATTTAGAAGTATTGGGGCACCTGGGTGGCTCAGTGGGTTAAGCCTCTGCCTTCGCCTCAGGTCAGGATCTCAGGGTTCTGGGATTGAGCCCCACATAGGGCTCTCTGCTCAGCAGGGAGCCTGCTTCCTCCTCTCTCTGCCTGCCTCTCTGCCTACTTATGATCTCAGTCTTTCAAATAAATAAAATCTTTAAAAATTTAGAAGTATCTTCTTTAGGATACCTTTGTTTTCTTAGCCATTCATATGAAAATGACTAGGTTTTAATGATTTAAGTGTTATTTTATGATTTAGTGTTATTAGATGATGTGTTATTTAAGATGATTGCTAGAAAGGGAGAAGAGGGGAATAATAAATCTTTTTAAAGGATTATTTTCACTTCCCATGCCCCAGTATTCTATTTTTAAGAGGTTCGTTTTCAGTACTTTTTTTCAACTTTCAGAAGCGATTAATGCTTTTACTCAGATAAACCTGAATTTGAATATTGCCTCTACCATTAAGTACATACTAGGTGACCTTTGGCAAGATTGAATTTACTGTGTTGAGAGGATTAAATGAAGTTACACCTAAAGTAGTACCTGGCACTTAGTAAATGATATACAATGACAATTCAAGATCTGCTTTTCTTATCTGAAATCCTTGGAGATATGGTAAATTTACTATATTAAGTTGACCTCTAAGAGGTCTGAAGCAGCATTACATAATCAAAGGATACTATGTCTACAGTGAAACCTGTAAATGTTTACATTATAATGGGTAAATAATGATTGTGAACTGGCTCAGTCAGGCAGGTTTTGCTGGCAAAAAAGTTACTGAGAAAACTTGCAATTTCTGATATTTGGGGATTTTACTGTTATTGTTCACATGAGATGTTGGTCCTGTGTACGAAGATGATTGCTGTAACTCTCTCAATATTAAATTGGTTATTGCTTGTTTAAGCAGCTTGAGTTACAATATAGTCAAAAACTCAAATCGAACTTGTTTAAAATTAAACATTCCAGTGATAATTTTTGAATAGAGTGAGGAATTCTTTGTGGGTATTACCACACAAAATTCATGTGAAGTGTGACTCTGCTCCATTGTGTCTGGGTTACCTCTGTAGAACTATCAGTATAGTTACATAGCAGGTGCAATACATACCTTAGAAGCGTGAGGTTTATTGTAAATCAGGCATCCTTTATGGCAGGAGTTTTTGACCAGTATGACTGTGAATCTCTTAAATCTCAGTGAATAGATGGTCCTGGCACATCATAGAAAGATATGTACATATAAATACATGGCCTGTAGGTATATGTTGATAATATCTAATGAAGGTATGGGTTAGCCAGGCCAATTTGCTCTTCGACTGTTGAGAATATACATTAGTGATCATTTTAGAGGCAGTTTAGTAATATTTTTCAAAATGTTATATACACATACTTAAATAATTTAGCCTACAGATGTATTCATACACTTTACAGAATTACACATATCTATGCCGGCATTGTTTTTAATAATGTAAAAAATGCAACAACTCAAGTGTTCAGTACTGTGGGACTGAGTTAAATTGATTGTATCTTCCCAAGGTGGAATTCTAGGTACCCAGAGACAAACTAGATGTGGAAGAATTGTCGTCAAATGACATCATATGTTCAATGAAAGAAAAAACAGAGTTTTTAAACATTTATCTGAAAGATAGGAAGCTCACTTTTCCTATTGATGTAAAATTTGCATGCAGTGAAATACACAAATCTTAAAAGTACCCTTGTTGAGTTTTGACAAATTCATATACAGGCATACCTTTTTTTGTTGCACTTCACTTTATTGTGCTTTGCAGATACTATGTTTTTTATAAGTTTAAGGTTTATGACAGTCCCGTCAAGCAAGTCTTTTGGTGCCATTTTTCCAACATTTTGCTTGCTTCATGTCTCTGTCACATTTTGGTAATTGTCAGAGTGTTTCAAACTTTTTTGTTATTATTTATCATGGTGATCTGTGATCAGTGATCTTTGATGTCACTATTGTAATTGTTTTAGGGTGCCATGAAGTGCACCCATTTGAGACAGTAAACTTAATTGATAAATGTGTGGATTCTGACTGTTCCACCAACTGGCCATTCCCCATCTTTCTCCCTCTCTTCGTGCCTCTTATTACAAGTACAACAATATTGAAATTAGGCCAATTAATAATGCTATAGTGACCTCCTAAGTGTTCAAGTGTAAGAAAGAATTCTCATGTCTCTCACTATAAAACAAAAGCTAGAAATGATTAAGCTTAGTGAGGAAGGCACGTCAAAGCCAAGGTAGGCCTAAAACTAGGCCTATTGTACCAAACACTTAGCCAAGTTCTGAATGCAAAGGAGAAGTTCTTAAAGGAAATTAGAAGTCTACTCCAGTGAACACAGGAATGATAAGAAAGCAAAACAGCCTGTTGCTAATACGAAGAAGGTTTAAGTGGTCTGGATAGAAGATAGACCAGTGACAACCTTTCTGTAAACCAAAGTCTAATCCAGATCAAGGCTCTGAATCTTTTCAGTTCTATGAAGGCTGAGAGAGGTGAGGATGCTGCAGAAGAAAAGTCTGAAGCTAGCAGAGATTGGTGTGTGAGGTTTAAGGAAGGAGGTCCTCCCCGTAACATAAAAGTGCAAAGTAAAGTAGCAAGTGCTGATGTAGAAGCTGCAGCAAGTTACCCAGATGATCTAGCCAATATAATTAGAGGTGATTACACTACACAACACATTTTCAGTGTAGACAAAATAGGCTTATATTGGAAGAAAATGCTGTCTAGACTTCCTAGCTAGGAAGGAGGTCAATGCCTGGCTTCAAAGCTTTGGGGAGAGGCTGACTATCTTACTAGAGACTAATGCAGCCAGTGAGTTTAAGTTGAAGCCAAGGCTCCTTTACCATTCCAGAAATCCTAGCATGCTAAATCTGCTCTGCTTAGGCTCTATAAATGGAACAACAAAACCTGGATAACAGCACATCTGTTCATAACATCATTTACTGAATTAAGCCTACTGTTGAGAACTACTATTCAGACAAAAAGATTCCTTTCTAAATATTGCTGCTCATTGACAATGCATCTGGTCATCCAAGAGCTCTGATGGAGCTAGACAGTAAGATGAATCTTGTTTTCATTTCTGCTAACACAGCATCCATTCTGCAATTCATGGGTCAGGGGTCACTTAGGCCTTCAAGTCTCACTGTTTAAGAAATGCGGTTCATAAGTCTATAGCCTCCATAGATAGTGGTTCCTCTGATGGACCCAGGCAGAATCCATTGAAAACTTTCCAGAAGGGGACCCACCATTCTAGTTGCTATGAAGAACTTGTGTGATTCATGGGAAAAGGTCCATATATCAGCATGACAGGTATGTTTAGAAGAAGTAATTCCAACCCTCATGGAGGACGTTGATGGGTTTAAGACATCCGTGGAGGCAGTAACTACAGATGTGGTAGAAGCAGCAAGAGCACTAGATAGAAGTAGAAGTGGAGCCTAAAGAGGTGGCTGAATGGCTGTGATCTCAATACAACTTTCACACGTAAGGAGATATTTCTTATGAATGGAGAAAGTGGTATCTTGAGATAGAATCTACTACTGGTGAAGGTGCTCTGAAGATTGTTGAAATGACAACAGAGGATTTAGAATGTTAGACTTAATTGATAAAACAGTGGTAGAGTTTGAGAGGACTGACCTCAGTATTGAAAGTTCTATGGGTAAAGAACTCCAAGCATCATCTGCTATGGAGAAATCATTTACGAAAGGAAGAGTCAGTCAATGCAGCAAACTTGATTGTTGTCTTGTTTTTTAAAATTGCCACCCTGATCATTCAGCAGCCATCAATACTGAGACAAGGCCCTCCCCCAGCAGAAAGATGACGACTCCCTGAAATCTCAGATGATGGTTCGCATTTTTTATTTTTTAGCAATAAGGTATTTTTTAAATTTGAGATATGTACTTTGTTTTTTTAACAGACTGCAGTATGATGTAAAAATAACTATGCACTGGGAAACCAAAAAATTCATTTCACTGGCTTTGTTGCAGTATTTACTTTCGTTACAGTGGTCTGAAACTGAACCCATGATTATCTCCGAGGTATGCCTATATCTATGTAACACTGTATATATAGAATATTACCTTCACCCTAGAAAGGTCTTTCCTTGTTAGTTCCTCTCCTCACCAGGGACATCCTGTGATGTCCTGGTGTTGAGTTTTGCCTGATTTAAAATTCCATATATGAGATCATATAGCTTACCCTTACTTTTGAATGAGAGTTTAGCTGAATATTAAATATCTTGATATTTTATTTTGATACTTCCATTCAGTTACTTATTCCCTTCTTTCTTTTTTTTGCCACTCGTAAGAACACTCTCTTTTTTGTCCCTTGCAGTTGCTTTTCAGATCTTCACTTTTGTCTTTGGAGTTCTGCAGCTTCCGTATGATATGGGTCTTCATGTGATTTTTTGAAAAAATTTATTTATCTTCCTTGGCATTTGTGCTTTCTGCATATTGCAGTTCTGGGAATTCTAAGGCATTATTTTAATATCTCATTTGTTTGTTTTTGCTACTTTCAGGGTAATTTATTCAGTTACATCATTCAAGTCACTATCTCTTCAGCTGTGTCTAATTAATCTTATCTTTAGCTCATGTAGTGTTTTTTGTTTTAGTTTTGTTTTTCATTTCTAGAAGTTTTGTGTCTTTCCCAAATCTCTCTGCTCTTTTAGATCGAACTGTATTCTTTTCTCATGTTTAAGTTTCCCTTTGTTTAAAAATTTAGAACATTTATTATCTGTTTAAATAATTCCAGTATTAGAAGTCTGTTACTGCTGTGTGCTGTTTCTGCTGACTTTTGGTTATGGTGGCTGGCTGGTTTTCTTGTTTTTTTCCTTCTAAAAAAGAGCTGTGAACACAAGTTGACATAGAAGGTGGCATGCGTTTGCTTATGCCAAGATACTCTATGGCTCCAATTTAGGATCCTTTTTAATTTCTTAGTCTTAAATTTCTTAGACTATATTAGTAGGGATAATTTGAATCCCAGCCAATTTGAGGAAGCTACAGTTCCACATTTTCAATTGAGGTCTTTCCCTCTACTGTTTCTACCTTTCTCCTAGAGCCCGAGCTAAGGCCCACATATTTCCTAGTTGTTTCCTTTGCTAGTGGTCAGGATTTTTCTGGTTTACAGTTTCACTGGCTTTATGGTGTGATCCCAGTTTGAGGTCTCCAAAATATGTGGATCCAAGATCATGTCTCCTGTCATCCCATAGTTGTGTACAAGCCTCTCGGTACCAAAATTGGCAAAGGTTTCCAGAGCAGGTGTCATTTCAGCATTCCCCCAGGGTCTTTAGTTCCTGCTTCCTTTTGGTTCCGAAAGATATCTCTTACCTGCCTATGAGCTCAGTCTGTTTATTTCTCCAGGATTTCTTAATGTATGCTATTGAGAAGGTTTTCAGATTATCTCTTCTAAAATGTCTTGTTTAAAATAAACAGTGGCCCCAGTACAAAGATAAGGCAGTAGGGGAAAAGAGATGGATCAGGAAGACATGATAATTACTTGTTCACTTAGCAATTCCACTTCTAGAAATTTATTCCATTTAAATGGAATATGTACAAGGATATTGAGTGCAGTGTTGTTTGTAATAGCAAAAGAGTAGTATGAAAATAAATAATTTGTTAGGAGTGGACAGCATAAATTATGGCATGTTTTTACAATGGAAAAAGAATGGAACAGGTCTGAATGTACTAATACGGAATGTCTAAGAGAGTCTAAGTCTGAGAAGATGGTAGACGTGTGTCCGTTATTTAACAACACTTTGAATTAATAATTGAGCGCCTGTCCTGTGTTAGAAGCTAGCCACTAGATGTCTCTCTTGTAAAGAAGTAACCTTTTATTTACAGATTCACAAAATTACTTTGTTTCCTTCAGATAAAATTACAGCATTCTAATTATATTGCAGTAATATACCCATCTACCTCTTTATTAATGTCAGTAGCATTTTTTCCTTAACCAGTTATGTGGTGATACCCTTCTTAAAACACAGTATTTTACTTACATGATGACCTATAAATAGTATACTTTACTGCAAATTGACTTTAGAAAAGAGCAAAGGAAAAGGAAATGATGGGTTTAACAGTTGTGGTAATAGAGGGACAAGTGGATTTTGCAGTGATCTAGTTTGGTGGAAAGATTTCAGAGCAACAGCAGGGATTTAGAAAAAACAGTATGAAAAAGTAGAAACTTAATTCCCCAAACAGGCATTTCCTTACCGGGGCCGTGTAGGCAGTGGTAAGGAAGTTTCTGTGACATAGCATCACAGAGGTGGTACTTTTCCATAGCAGCAATTAGCCAGCATTCATGAAAATGGAAAACACCCTTGGTCTTCTTGGAGTCCCTGCCTAGGTTCAGTTAAGGAAGTCCTTCCGCAGTCCCCAGGTGTACTACTTCATGATATGCCTCTGGCATCTGTTCTTTCCCCTTCCTTCACCATAGCATTTATCAGCTGTATTCTCCCATGCGGGCCCACCTTGTCTCACCCTGGATTATTGAAGAGCTTCTGAGTGCCCACCCTACCTCAGTGTCTCCTTACTTCATTCACTTGACACATGGCTGTCTGACACATCTTTATAAAATGTTTTTTATCGAGACAGTCACTTGCTCAAAATCAAGAAGTTAAGTCTAGGTTTGAGGCTGGTCTTGTGGGAGACTATCAGATGCAACAGGATAAAGTAGTAAAGGTAAGACACTGTGTGTGGTTTGGTGTGTCTAGAAACTAGGTTGGGAGTTGGTAAGTGGTAGGAGATGAGGTTGGAGAGAGCCCCACTTGGGCTGGGCTTTGCAGGACTTTATATGCCATGTCAGGGAGTTGAGATAGTCATACTTCGAGCAGAAAATGTTCCTTTTGGTATGAGGGATCCCTACTGAATGGTCTGTCCCCACCTGATTTCCTAATACAGTCAAGCAAGTATACCCAGGCTGGTCACCATGCTTAATCCTAGAATGTTTTCCTCATCCATTATTTTCTAACCATCTGTGAAGACACAATAGCTCATCTTTTCTGTTACTTCTTTTTGCTGCAGTTCCTATAGTACATATTTTCTCCACAGTTAATACGAAACACATGCTGCATTTAGTGCTGGCATTCGGTTTTTGGTATGCATATACATGTGTTCTCCTTTCTGCATTCTAGTGTTTCTTAGTAAGGGCTCTATTGGCATTTTGAACAGGACTGGTTTTTTGTTGTGTGGGACTTTCCCATGCATTACAGGAAGATTAGCATTTCTGTTCTCTCCCCACTAAAATGCCTGAAGTGCTTCCTAGTCTTGGAACAGTCAGAACTGCCCAGCCATTTCCAAATGTCCCCACCGCCCAGGTTGGTACAACTCCCAGTTGAGAACTAGTTTATTAAATGCTCAAGTATTTATCAGTTATTTGAAGCAAGATGTACTTTTTCATTTCAGTATTTACCTGCTATATCCATTTTCTTAATATACTGTCTACTAAAGCCAGTACCACATACTTAACCTGTTTCCTATTATTATTGTGTAGTGGTGAAACTAATTTTTAAAAGAGCAAAATGTAATATATAACTGGAACTTTTCAAAGTATTTTCATAATGATGTGAGACATATAAAATTATGGTTTTTATTCTCCCCAATTCCAGTAATTTTAATCCATGCTAAGTAACTACACAGATCCTTTGTATTCACTCTTCCAAAAATACTTATTATGGTACCAATCCTAATAAAATAGATGGATTATTTTTATGAGGAATAGTTATATTTATTCTTGAGACTTTAAAATTTGTTCTTGAAATGTATTCTAAAAGATAAAATGTCTGTGAGTGAAGGATTGTGTAGGTATTTTACACATTTGTTTTTCCCTCGAAGGTTTTCAAAATTTGGTAGATTTTCCTTCTGCTTTAAATTCAGGTAAAGTTTTATAACTTATGGTGGAACAAAATGGTTTTTTCCTGAAATTCCTTCAGGTAGAATGTGCTGCTTCCAAATTTCATAAGAGTTGACAATTTACAGTTTAGTCTATCTTCCTTTTCTGCTGCTTCAGAATGAAAAATGAAAGATGAAACCTAGAAAGAAGAAAACTTCAATTCCTTATATCAGGATGCTTGATGTTGCTTGAAATAAAATACCCAACTCAAACCAGTTTGAGTTTTAAAAGGGTATATTATTGGCCATCATAACTGAATGTCCAGAGGTAGAATGACTTCAGAGTTAATAGATAAAATGACTCGATTACATCATCAATAACTCAGTTTTTTGCTGGTTCTCCATTGTATCTTCCGTGGCGTAAGCTCAATCCTCATGCTCATAGGGTGCCCTGGTAACAGTTTGAGTTGCAGTTAAGATCCAGGAGTGCTTCTCTCCCAGCATTATTGAACAGGAAGCCTGAAATTCACCACAATAAGACCACCTAGGTCATCTGCCCAGTCCTGATCCATTGTGTCAAGGAAAATCTAGGGTAGTGATTTTCTTAAGCCAACCAATTAAGTGCATATCCCTAGAGGTAGGGAATGGGTTCCATTCCTCAAAGCATGGTTATAGATTAGGAACGAGGGTGGTGGTAAGAGATTGCCAAGGAGGCAGTTAAACTATAACTGTTATAAATGATTTCAAAATATGAAGGCAAATATATAAAATATAACTGAACTGCATTTAAATTAACAGTACGTAAAGGTACATTGTTTGTTAATGAACTTGCAGTTCTGATAAGTTCATAATGGTAGAGTTGATTAGAGCATAGACTCTGGAGTTATTTTACTGTCTGGGTTCAAATCCCTCCTCTGCAACTTTCCAACTTAATAATGACCTTGAGAGACTTTTCTCTGTCTTAGGGTTCTCATCTGTAAAATGAAATAATGGCATTCATCTCAAAGTTAAAAGAAGTAAAAAGAAGTAATACAGGTAAAACCTTTAGAACAATGTCGGACATATTAAAAAGCACTTAATAAACTAGGGGCGCCTGGGTGGCTTAGTGGGTTAAAGCCTCTGCCTTCGGCAGGTCATGATCCTAGGGTCCTGGGATCGAGTCCCACATTGAGCTCTCTGCTCGGCAGGGAGCCTGCTTCCTCTCTGCCTGCCTCTCTGCCTACTTGTGATCTGTCAAATAAATAATCTTAAAAAAAAAAAAAAAGAAAGCAAAAAAAGAAGCACTTAATAAACTATTGTTATTACTGTTGCTCCTTGCTAGTACTCTGGTAAAAGGTTCTGCTGGTAGGTTGATCAGCTATGGACTTTACTAACTTAATTAGTGATATAGTATTCTGAAGATTAGAAATGTGGAAATTCTAGCTTTAGTTTACTCCCATGGAGTTACCTGTATTTAAAAATCAGAAGTAAAAATTTTAGACATATTTGAACTGACATGACCTATTATTGTGCTTCTCAAAAGTAGTGAGAAACATTTCCCTTAATAATTACAAATAAGGGCTGAAAAGTTAATGTCTTGAATATACTGTAGAATATACTATAGAAATATTTACTAGGAAAGTTAAGTAGTAGGATGATGATTCTCCCTCCAAGCCCTTCATTTCATTTTTTTAAAAGCTTTGTTGTTGGTGCATTAACCACAAAATAAAATCCATAGGGTTTAGCAGAACATTCAGGACTTTTAGCAATCTAATATGAATCCAAATGGTCAGTTTCATCTCCAGCCACACGGTAAGTGGAATTTGGTCAGGAACTCGTGGCAAAATATTCTCAGTTAAAGGACCTGTGAATATTTCTGTGCTAAGCTTTGTAACTCAGAACACTAGATTGAATGTAGAATTACAACAATGGTAAAAACAGTAACACATTTTTGATATATTCTGAGCTCTCAACATATATTTACTCATTTAATCCTATGATATAAGTACTATTGTTATTCCCCACTTTACTCTGAGAAACCTGAGTCACAGAGATTTATCTCTTGCTCAAGATCACATCAAGTTACAAATTGTTAAGAGTAGGACTTAAGCCCAGAGTCCACTTAACCTTTGCCTTCTCCTACCTCTGGTCCATACAGTATGTTGAGTATTCTTCCTCTGTATAGCAGCCATGAAGAACAAGGTGCTTTCATATGGAAACTCTGTGTTTCTCTCATAGCCATATGGAAGGGAAACACAGTGCCCAGGATTGGTGGTTGATTTAAGCCCTAAACAGAAGCTTTCCATGGCCTCGTCCCCTTTGTTCGCATGCTTAATGCTTAGGGAGCCCTTTGGAGTGTTCTTTGAGTCAATACTGGTTAGTCAGTGAGAGAGTGGAATGAAAATTGTTAATTTTTTTTTTTTAAAGAACAAAAATATTCAAGCTCGTTTAAATTTTATATTAGAAATCTTAGTACTAAGAATTCAGCCTTCATATGTAACTCTTAGCTGTGGAATATTTCTTGAGGAAGATAGCTTTGAAGCTGTCAAAATGATTAGATGGGTAACCCTAGTTCTGGTAGGGCAATAATCTCTGAGATAAAAAGGAAACCTCTTAAAAGAACACTTCCACTAAGGAATATTTTTAGGTAAGAATTAAGTCCTTTCATTATGAAATAACCGTAGTTAAAAGTTTGGGGCATGTCCTTCATACTTGTAAACACATTTATGGATATGTATTTTAAACATATATGCCCTCATTCAACACATACATTTTTCTACCTCAATGCATATAGTTCTGCCTCATCTTTTCATTCATTATGTAGATCTGCTATAATTTATTTAATCAGTTCTCTGATGATACCCATTTAGGTTTCTTTTTTTTTCTAGAGTGAAACAGCAGACATGAACATATGTCATTACTTGTCCAATTATTTCCTTGGAATAAATTCCTGGGAATAAAATTGTTGAGGCAAAAATATGTATTTTTTTATTATGAATATTTATTTATGGCTTTTATGAAACTAAACTGCCAGAAGCTTATACCAATTTATATTTCTCTCAACAATGAAAAATGTCCATTTCACCACTCGTCCCTAGTATTTCTGATTTTAACGACATCTTTGTAAATCTGACAGGTAAAACGATTTCATTTCCATTTCCATTTCTTTGGTTATAAATGAACTTGAAAATCTTACTGTATTAAGAAATCAGTGCCATTTAAAAGGATCTGGTGCCTTTGTTTTCTGCCCTTCTCCCTTGGAATTGTGGTAGCGCTCCAGATATGAAAATTAGCAATTTTAAGTCATGGAGTCAGAAGAATAATTACAGGCATGGGTATAGAATTTGCATCCCCTGTAAATTTGTGTCATCATGCACATACTGTTTTCTTTAAACTGTGGGAGAGAATGAGCCTTAACAGTTTCTAGTAAGCATTAGCTCTTAAATAAGTGCCCTGTATTACCTTATTAAAATCAAGTATAATATTTATTTTCCTCTTTTAATACTTATAAATGTTTCTCAACCTTTTTTATTATTATTATTATTGCCTCCCAAGGAGCCCTTTTAGACATTTCCATCTAATTGCCCCTCCATGATATTTGATACCATAGATATAGGATGTACTTATTAATCTTGTTTATGTACGGGGACCCTTTGGAAGCCCACACGCCATGGTAATATTTGAGACTTTTTTTTTTTTTTAGCACTCCCAAGAACAAACTTTACCCCCCTTTGGTGATGCTGCCCTCATTAAGAATGCATGATTGAGGGGGCAGGAGAAAAAGCTTTGCTGGGCATGAGTATTTTTTTAGTTTAATGGACTCAAAGAGAGGTCACTGTTCTCTTACTTGTCAGGTGGTCCAGAAGGGGACATTAGGTTTAACAATTGCCACTGTTCTTCATTAGTCTTTTATCAAACTCTAGACATAGTGCCTTGAGGTACATAAGTTACCTAGAATATTTATTTACAGTATTTCCATTCATGAGAATTTGGTAATTATGGCAAGGACACAGTGACATGATTATAGTTGAAGGCATTTTGTTGAAATTAGGGGATAGTAGTCTTGATATAGTAGGAGTAATAGTGAATGTTTTAAGCCCTATCCCGGTGGTTCTCAGCAAGTGGTGATTCTGCCTCCCAAAGGACATCTGCAATAATTGGAGGCATCTTTGGTTGTCATACTGGAGGAGTGGGTGTTGCTAGTGGCATCTTGGGGGATGCTGCTAAACATCCTGCTGGGGGAATTGTTTCCCCTGTCTTCCCACCTCCACCACCACCACCACCATAACAAAGGGGTATGGGGTCCAAAATGTCAGCACTGCCTAGGTTAAGAAACCCTGTTCTAGTCCAGTGATTCTGCTCCTTGGAATCTGTCTTTACAGAATAGTCCAAAATATAAAAATGTATGTGTGTGTGTGCATGCATAAAGATACTCACTAAAGTGTTCCATTTTCCTTTACAGTGTTCTAGAAAATTTACTGATGCAAACATAAAACATAAAATTACTCACAATCCCCCTCAAAAATAATGTGATTTTGGTGTATATGTATTTTTATAATTGGGACATGTATCACTATATGTAATTATGAAAAGTGGGAAATGAACTTAATTCTTTGAAGAACAAACTGATGCTCATCAGAGGGGAGGTGGGGGAGGGTGAAACAGATGATAGTGCTTATCATGATGAGCACTGATAGAACACTGTATGTTAACCACACTAGAATTAAAATTAAAAATTGAACTTAAAAAAACCCTAACTCTTTTGAGATTTAGATTTCATTGCCCATGGCAGAACTACATCAGTTTCAGGAACACTAAAGAACTGGCAACTACTTCAGAAATAAATTAACTCAGCCATTTCAGGAATCTTTATACAGTACCCTTCAACCTCTTGTGTCCATTCTTTTCCTTAAATTTTGTATTCTGAACTACTGTTTGCAAGTGATTTTTACACTACCATAGAGTTAAAAAATACAGGCAGTTTTTCAATGAAGCTAACATTTAATTTTGTGTATCAGAAGAGGTAAATGATAGGTGCATCCCTAGGGAAAATCTTTTTTTTTTTTTCTTTACTGTAATTTAATATGGTAAAACAAATGATAAAAAAGTGGAAGCAATCATAATATCTATCAGTAGAGAATGGATAAATAGATTTTGGCATTTTTCACAAAATGAAATACTATGGAACAGTTTAAGTTAATGAACTAATCTGTATGTATTAAAATAAAATCTAAAGGATAATGTAAATGAAAAGCAAGGCATAGGATATTTAGAGTATGATAACTTTGAAGTAAATGTTAATGTTACACAAAATCTATATTGTTTATACATATGTGTATAGATACATACATAAAGTACAGAACCATGAATGGCAAGAATATACACCCAACCTCAGGAAATTAGCTACCTCTGGATGGGAAGGGAATTTGATCAAGGAACAGTTCAGTTAACTTTTTATTCCTTAGAAGAAAAAAATATTTCAAACAAATATGGCAACATGCAAGTTGGATTAATCTTGAGTATGGGTGCATTGAGTGTTCTTTATATTCTTCTTCCTTGTTTATGAAAAATTGCAAGGTCACATTTGTTAAAAGTATACATCTCATATTTGTTCATGTTTGAACTGAGACCATATATAGAAATATTTTTATAATAGTCATAATTTAGCAATGTATATATAATAAAATAGTAGTGAATGACTTCTTTACAATCACAACTAGTTAACTATAGCAAATAAAATGATTTCCGGGGGCTTTTCTACCATTGTTTTTGGAATGCTAAGTACTTTCTGAAGGTATTTAGTGTCTACTGAGTGTTAAGAAAGAGGAATGGTTCTTGAAATTACTCAAGCAATGATTGGAGTAATTAAATATGATTTACAGTCCCATAAGATGATGAATTCATAATCTTATTTTCTCCTCTATAACATGGGAAAAACAAATATATTTAGCAAGAAGCCATATTATACATTTAGATTAAAAATTGGTTTATATCTTACTAAGAAATGTGAAATTGGGCCCTAGGTGACTCAGTTGAGTATCTGACTCTTGGTTTGGGCTCAGGTCATGATCTCAGGGTTGTGAGATTGAACCCTATGTTGGGCTCCATACTCCAGTAAGCACAGAATCTGCTTGAGGTTCTTTCTTCTTCCCTACTTCTCTGGTCCCCCACCCCACATGTGTGCGCTCTCTCTCTCAGATGAATAAATAAATATGGGGAGAAAGGAAATGTGGCATCTCAGAGCCTTTTGATGGTGATATGATGCAATGCCTGTTTCACAGATAACGAACATTGCAGGGTGTTTTGTTTTGGAAGAATTGTTTATTTAAAACCAGGAACTGTTACATTTGCATTCAGATTTCTTTTAGAAGTTTTTCCTCTGAGATTTTAGACATCTGGTCTTTAAGTTAATAAAGGGTACTTTATGGCTCTGTTCTATCAGAAAAAAAAGAAATGCTAAACTTAACATGATTATTTCTTACATGAGAAGTGGCACTTTCAACAGAAGTATAATCAAGCATATTTTTTTTCTAGCTCATGCTAAAAACTGTCTTTTTAATAACAAAAACTTCCATAAGCAGATCTGTGATAGACTTACCCTAAAAGAAGGATTTTTACTTGCTTTTATTCTTATTGTATCTGATAAAAATTTGACTAAATCATGTAAATGTTTAGTGAGACATACTCTACTAGATTGTATTAAAAGAAAACTATTTGAGATTTTGGAGCCATCCTGCTAAGGGACAGATTTATAGTGATGCTGGTCATTTGCTTGGAAACGCTGTTGGCCATTAACTTGCCAGTGGGTTGTTAGAAATTTTCTCTAAGTAAGGAAAACATGTAAAACCATCAAATGGTGAAAACATTTAAATTTCTCTGTTGGATTGAATATTTGAAGCATTAAATTTTTTGAAGAAGGAATAGTATTTAGTGTCACCAAATTTAGGGGTGTTAAATAGAACATATGGTCATTATGCTAAAATTAGTCATTTGGTGAATTATTACTGTTGATCGTGTATCAAACCAAAGTTTAGACCTGAAAGCAAAAGGACTCTAGCTGAGAGTGCATTCTGCTTAGCAACCAACTTGTTGTCCACTGTTTTGCTACAAAATGCACGTACTCATGGCTTGGAAGTGTATCTGCAACCAGCTGGTTGTAACCAGACAACACTTCATTCACTTAATTTCCAAACTAGTTAGGCAAAGACATCAGCCCGTTGTTTTTAGTCAGGAGGAATTTATTTGTAAACTTCAAGTAGTAACACACTGATCTCAAAAGCCCCTGATCTGTGTGAAATTGCCTTCTAATTCAGGAGTGTAAAGTCCTTGTAATTCAAAACTGTTGCACTTCATTTTGTTTTCCTCTTCAGAATCCTTACAGGTATATTGTTTGAAAAACAGCTTCTAAAACCTTAGAAAATAGTTGAAAGATACATTAAGTGTTAGGAATACTTTTTGAATTACTATCTGAAAAAGAAAATTTATTGTCTACCTTGATCCTCATAAGATTATCTTCTAATTTAGAAAACAGCAGTTTTGTTGGCATGTGAAGCTCCAGTTTCCTCAGAGTCAAGCTGTGTACATAGAAAAAAGGTATAGTATTACAACTATTAAGAACTTTGTTCTTATTGTGGTTTTGTATTTACAATAAACTGTTAACTTAAATGTGTATCAGGAGTAAAATGGACGACTAAGTTGTTACCTTTGAAGTTTATACCAGACTAAAGTCAGGGAAAGGACTTAAATATTATGGATGGAGCTATTTATAGCACAGTAGTATATATGAATATGTATAATTGAGGAAAAAGTTACTCATTCAAAGCAGTGTCTTAATTTTGTTTCTACAGATTTATAATTCTAAACAATGTGCATATTTACTGGAAAGTTGAAAAACTTGAAATACTTTGTTTCCAGAAAAAGTAATATCAATTTTTTACCCTGGTCTTATGATTTAGAATGAATAAACTTGAACATGCACTGAAATTTGCAACCTTTTTTCGGATTTTTTATTTCTACATCTTTCAAATATATTTCATCCTTAGTTCTTTCTTCTCGTCTGTGAGCACAGGTGTGTGTTAAAAGAGGCTTCATATTTTTATAATTGATTTATAGGGAGCTTCTCAAAATAATTGCTTTTTAGGACTTTTTAAGTGTGTCCAAGAATTTTTTTAAGCCTTTTTCCTAAGCAGTTTTTGCTTAAAAGGATGTTATATTTTGCCAAGAGTAAAATAAAAGGTCTTTGTTTAGTCATTTAAACAAAACATCACAAGATTTAGTGATTCCAAGTTAACACCATTAGTAGAAACTTATACATAATAATATGTTTTCTTTTTGTTGTTTTTTTGTTGGGAAGAGTACCAGATGATAAAACTATTAATGAAATCCTAAGACCTTACATTGATCCTGAAAAATCTGATCCTGTAATTCGTCAAAGGTATGCTTCAAAAGTCTTGTAATTTTCTGAAATTATTAAAAATGCTGAGGTACTGATTATGTACACATTTATTATGTAGAGCTATGACTTTATTAGAATGTGATATGTCAGTACAGTTTACTTTCTGTGCCATTTCCTTGGTGTTTACTCAAGGCTTTGTCAGTCATGGATGATGTTTTTGGATAGCAATAAAAACAGTACATAATACTTAGTATTTACTGTTTTCCAGATACTCATTGAAGGAGATAATTAATATGTACTAAGTAATTTAATCCTCACAGTAACCCTTTAAGGTAGATTACTACTTATACCCATTTTGCAGGTGGAAACTAAGTCTTAAAGTGGTTAAATGACTTCATATAGCAAGTAAACAGGGAAGCTGGGATTTAAACCCAGATGTTCTGGAATCAGAGTCTGCACTGTTAACTCTCGAATCAGGCTTCTTTAAAGCTGAATCAGAAACTTGGCAAATTAAGAGTTTCTGAATAATTGTTAAAGACCAGGGAGTTCTGTTTCAACCAAGTCTTCGTAAAACTAATTAAGATGCACTCTGCCTCCTGTCCAGAAATATAGCATGGATAAAAATGGTTAACATAGAACAGTAGAAAGATGCAATTATATATCTGGTCTACAGTAGCTCGCTCTCTTTTTTACTATGTGATCAAGGAGTAAGTTACTTAACTTTTGGTCCTTAATTTTTTCATCAGTAAATGAGAATGATAATATTCACTAGATAAGGTTATTTGAAGCTTAAAAAAAACCAGAATTATAAAGTTTCTGGTACAGGGCCTAGCACACAGTAGGCAACACTCAAAAAGCAAATCTATTATTAGAGTGTGAATTAGTTTTCCTGAGCGGGAACCCATTTAACTTTTTTTTCTCCAGATGGTACCTGCTTAGGATATGAATGCTTGGTTTGGTTCCAGAGTAACCTGGTATTTAACCTTTAGATTGGGTGGATTCTAAAATGTCTGATCCAATTCTAATTAAATCTCATCTTCTACTTCTAATAAAAGGTTGTGCTCAGACTGAACCAAATCCACGCCCCATATCAAGTAGTGTCTTTGGTACACATATAGTGATTGAATTTCTTTTCTTCTTAATACTGATAATCCAACTGTAATCATTGGTCATGTGTTTGGCCGTAAGACAAAGTACCTGTCATTAAATTGGATGCATTTTTTAAAAATAAATACCAAGTTTAACTTAATTTACTGAAATAAATATTTTTTAATTTAAGAGAGAAGAAAGGTAATTTTTTAAAAATTCAAATCCTTGGTTAGAAAGTATTTTTAACCTTTTTTTTCTGTGTTGGATAGTTGAATTTTAAGTATTATTAGCTACTCTTAATTAAATGTTTGGTCTTCCATAGATATTATCTTGAAATATATTAAAAATCAGTTTTGTTTACTTCAATATGACATTTTTGTTTCAGGTTGAAAGCCTACATTCGCTCTCAAACCGGGGTCCAAATTTTAATGAAGGTTGAATATACACAGCAAAATTTAGTAAGGTAAAACTGCTTCCCTCCCCGTTTCTTTAAATATTTTCGAATTCTGTAATATAATTAAGTAGCTTGATTAGCTTAAGTAGCTGGTTATTTTACTACTATGATTTTCAGATTAAAATTTTAAAATAATCACACTTATAGGATAAATTCAACTGAAAAATTACTCTGGTTAAAATATCTTAAAATAGCATTATGCACAGGGCACCTGGGTGGCTCAGTTGTTAAGCGTCTGCCTTTGGCTCAGGTCATGGTCCTGGGATCCAGCCCCACTGGGCTCGCTGCTCAGCAGGAAGCCTGCTTCTCCCTTACCCATTCCCCCTGCTTGCACTCCCTCTCGCTGTCTTTCTGTCAAATAAAAAAATAAAGTCTTTTTTTTTTTTAAAGATTTTATTTATTTATTTGACAGACAGTAGGCAGAGAGACAGGCAGAGAGAGAGGAAGGAAAGCAGGCTCCCTGCTGAGCAGAGAGCCCGATGTGGGGCCTCAATCCCAGAACCCTGGGATCATGAGCTGAAGGCAGAGGCTTTAAGCCACTGAGCCACCCAGCCCCCCCCCTTTTTTAAATAGCATTATGTACAAGTAAAAGATCCTAAAACCCATTTTAACTTACTTCAAGAAATATTCTCTACAACAGAGTTCATGTTGTTGCCTTTGGAAATACAAAACTTCACATGATCAGCTGAGCATAGCGTACTTTGCATTCTCTGCTGAGAAATGTAAAGAGAGCTGGGATCTAACAAACTCTATTACTTGAGAAACTTCTTAACTTGACTGGGCTGTTCCTGCATTAATGCTGTGGTGAAATAGACTACACCAAAGATCTCTGGGAGTCTCTGCAAAGTCTTCTTAAGTGCCAGGGACATTGTCATTGTACTGACTTACAAAACACTGATCTTTTATGACCTTTGAGGCTCTTTCATTGTTCATTTAACAAAACTACTAGAATCAGTTCAGGCTGTATCTGGTCAGTCTCACCTATGACTTGATTTGTTAGTTTAGAGGTTTTAGAGTCCAAGCTGTGAAAGCAAAACTGGGATTTCTCCAGTTATGTTAACTTGAGTAAATTTTACGATCTCGCTTACCTTAGTTTCCTCACCTTTAAAATGGGGATGATAATTATTATAAGATTGTCCTGAGGAGGGTTGCCTGGGTTGCCTCTGCCTTTAGCTCAGGTCATGATCTCGGGGTCCTGGAATCGATCACCGCATCAGGTTCTCTGCTCATTGGGGAGCCTGCTTCCCCCTCTCTCTCTGCCTGCTTCTCTGCCTACTTGTGATCTCTCTCTCTGTGTCAAATAAATAAATAAAATCTTAAAAAAAAAAGATTGTCATGAGGAGCCTGGGTGCTCAGTTGATTAGCGTCTGCCTTTGGCTCAGGTCATGATCCCAGGGTCCTAGGAGGGAGCCCCTAGTCCTACTCCTTTCTCAGCCGGGAGCCTGCTTCTCCTTCTCCCTCTGCCATTCCCCCTGCTTGTGTACTCCTTTGTTCCCTCTCTTTCTCTCTCAGATAAATAAAGGCTTAAAAAAAAAAAAAGATTGTCATGAGAGATTAAGGTATTTCATTCAGCACATGGTAAGTGCATGCTTTTATTACTACTACAGATAAATGGATTCTTACAAAATGTTTACACATGAGATAAGACCTGTAGTTAAGAACAGATTTAAACACCAAGTCTTAACCAACTTTTACCAATATATCTCAGACACTCTCAACTTCATATCATTGATCATGGTTCAGTGATAAAAAAAAGTTCAAGTTTTCTATCACATATTTTTTCCCTAGACTTGTTAATTCAGTATATTTATTTACAATTCATACTTTAACTCTACTCTTTCCCCCAAAATATTTGGGGTCTCAAGTGAGGGGTGGAAAATTTTGTGGGTTCTGCAAAGATAGTTTATCCACTTATAATATCCATGTTAACCAAAATCAGTATTTCTGAATTGGCAATCAAAGATTTATGTAATTAGTGAGAAATACTGATGTAAAAGGTGCATTTTTTCAGTTTTGCCTAGCAAAAATCTTAAAATAAATTTCATACAATTCATGTTTAAACAAAACAATTTGCATCATTCCCTTGGAATTTACCTCCTATCAATCATTAAATAAGTTTTCCTTCTTTTATTATCTGTTACCTCATTCAAATTCAGTTCCTTTCTTAACATTTGCTATATTTTATTTAGTTAATTCTTGTAAATGTTACTCGCATTTATGTCATACGCTCTTGATGAGTATATTGTGGCTTCAGTCTCATAAGCCTGTTAAGAGAACACCTGTGAGTTTTTATGAAAAATGAAATCACTTTCGGATAGTTGTCTCATCTCATCTTCTCCCAAGTCTTCTCCTGACAGCCTGCTGATGTGTCCAACCTTCTAACACTTTTGCACCACTCTGAGTGTTTGCCAGCTCCTTGTCCTAGACTGCCAGGGTGGGGGATAATAGGTAAATGGCTCCGGAATGGTTGGAAGGGAGACAGTAAAAGTGCTACCCATGCAGCTGATTAGCTTCATCATTTCCTTTGTTGTATATAATTACAGATAGCAGACATTGGCTACTATTTTAATGCTGCATGAATGCAGTGGTTTTCTTAATTAATAAGTATGTGTTTGAAATATATTGCTTTTTTATTATTAACATATATATATTATTTGTTTCAGGAGTATAGGTCTGTGATTCATCAGTCTTACACACTTCATAGCACTCACCATAGGACATGCCCTCCCTAAGGTCCATGCTTTTCTGGACTTAATAAAAATATTTTGATGAGGTTGGGCATCATCTTGACTACGGTCACCCTGTTTTCCTAATCTGTTAGGCAAATAATTAAATTTCTTTACCAAAACTAAGGAAAACAGCCCATTATCATTTTGGTACAACTGGTAATAACAAGAGGTTTGGTTTTTTTTTTCTTTTTTCCTTTTTTTGTTTTGTTTTAGTTAATTACAGTTTTTTTTTTTTTTTTAATTTTCTTTCTTTGTTGTTACCGTTTTTATTTCCTCCATTACCAGAAAGAGAAAGTTTGCTATATCTTCATTTTAAGTCAAGGCAAACTGGGGCTTGGCCAGGGAAGAAATCTGCTACTCACTGAGACAGTTAAACTTGACTCTTTGACATGGTATCCTCTTTTTCCAAAGTTCAAGGAAACCAAAACTATACATGTTAAAAGGTGGATGCTTAGTATTTTAAAGTTTATAATACAGGACAGGCTGTTTGGGCTCAGAATGTATGCTATAAATGCTTGAAGAGGCAGAGAGGTTAGAGATTTTGAGATGGAGATTTCAGCATTTCCTCGCAGACAAGGGTTTTCCAGGAGAGTGGCTGGCAGAAATGTCTACAGCATGATCCAGAGGGAAGCAGTTGAGAAAATCATTTCATGCAACTGCATTAGAAATTAGGATACAGAGAGACCAGAGCACAGGAAGATACCAATCAGATCGGAAAGGTTTCTTTTAACAGAGAGTGTAAACCTGAACCTGAAACCAGGTCAAAAAGTGCACTGAATTGAAGGTCCAGTGACCTAATTGTAGGCATTCAGTTTCTCTGTGCTTCGTTTTCCATTAAGATCCTTTATTTTCTCTTTCATACCTTCTTTAGGAACCCAAAAGGGACCTAACCTTAATCCCCAACGGGAAAGGCATGATAGATTAATAAAGCAAAAGGTGATATTGTTCAAGCAATACCTAGAATAGGCTGTTCTGATACTAAACCTGAGCCAATCTGAATAACATGAAAAGTATTTTGACTTTCTCTTATCTATATCAAAAACTTGTTATCCAAATTTCCCCATTTGAGTTGTTTATTTGAACTCAGTAGTCTATTGGAAGTCATTAGGAAGAAGGCAAAGAAAATCCAGTGAAGGAGTTTTTATTCTAAGTTGGGATAAGGTGCATCATTTATTTTTGAATTGTTAAGTCCACTTCATGATGCCGTGATCCTAATTGCTATAAAACTTCCTGTTTTCAAGTATTTTTTAATCATTGAATAATGAAATTAGATACCTGAGAATCCTTTTAGAAATAGATTTTCATTTGATTTTTTTAAATGATTTTTAAATGATTTTTTTTAATTAAAGATTTTTAAATCACAGTGTTTTTCAGATAATGCATTCATAGATAGGATAAGAATGAGCACTTATATTTGATTGTAACTTGATTACATGTATCATTAAACATTCAGAGAACATATAAGTAATATTATTATAGGTTTTAAAATGTTAGGCTTGTAATATAAGATAAGCATGCTAAAATGGAAGGATTTTATTATTTCCTAAAATGTACTTACAAGGCAGAAACATGTAGTTTCCTTGTGGCTGTTGATTTTAAATGTATCCTACGATTTACAGCATTCCAATGACTCCGGAGTAAAGTCTTTTTACCAAATATTTAATGTTGCCAGTTTCCACTGGTTGTGTTTTCCATTCTTGGAGGGTTTATGACAGTTGTCTCATGATGTACCTGATCCGCTAGAGCAGTCTTAAATGTTTCCCACTTTTTAGCTTTGCCATACATGACTTTTATTTTTAGACTTAGGGGATTATAGAGTGCATGTCTAACCCTAAGGTATTTGCTGCTGATCTGTTTGGGAGTTTTCTTTCCAGAATACACTGGCTTTGAATTTGCTTTTTTCTTATAAAAGCTAATATGGCTTCGTAAATAAATTCATGTATTCATTCACTTGCAAACAGTGATACGCACTTTGATTCAGGTTATCATTCTAGACATTAGGGTAATGGCAGTAAGGAGAACCATTCCTGCCTCTGTAGAGCTTACATTCTCAGTGCAGGAGAATTCATGAGAGGTGCTTTCGTTTGCAGGCCACCCTTTATCTTTTGCCACAGCATTTCTTAACCAGCTCTCTCTTCTCAGATAGTAAATGAGTGGTTTTGAAACAGAAAAACCTATGTTGGTAATGCCAGGTCCTATAAGAGATAGTCATTGTGTTGCTGCTCCCTTAAGTTGTTACTGACTGAAGAATTTAGAATACTCCAAAGTTTGATACTGTTCATTCAGTTGTAATTTTCAAAATCTGTTTTCTGTATTTTAATGGAACCATTTATTTCCCATAAAGAAGTTGAGATACATTTTCTTGTCATGTTTACTTTGCTGCTTTGATGTTTATGTAAGTTCTTTTTTATTTTTATTTTTTTAAAGATTTATTTGAGAGAAAGAATGGGAGAGAGGGACAGAGGGAGAGAGAATTCCAAACAGACTTCACTCTGAGTGCAGAGTCCAGAGTGGAGCTTGATCTCATAACCCCAAGATCCAAGACCTGAGCCGAAACCAAGAGTTGGTCACTTAACTGACTGCATCACGCAGGTGCCCTGTAAGGGCATAGTTTTGATATAGATATGGGTTAAACTATTATGGGATAGTTCTTTCCAAATTTACTCAAAAACCATTAATTAAGCACTTTTATCTTTGTGGCATATAAATAAAAACTGGGGTTTATTCAAGAATGAATGGGGTATAGTTCTCCTATACAGACCTGAAGCAGTAGTGACTGAGGTTCCTGGCATGGATTTGTTTTTTGAGAGATGCTGGTGAGCCTGGAGAGTCTTCGGGCACATTTGAGGTTTAAGTAGAAGAGGCATCGTTTTCTGGAACATTATTTTTAAAAGCAGTGGCCTTTTTATACTACTCATTTGTTAATAGGATCCCTTCAGAGTGAGATGATATCATATTCTAGTAAAAAATACTAATACTATTATTTCGGAATAGAAGTAGACCTGATTTTACTTTGAGAGGTTCCAGACTAGACTTTGTAGACCAAAAGCCTCACCATTGTAAATACTAAGCTTATTAGATCACTGCTTCTCAAACCTAGCCCACATTATGAGATGTTCCAAAATAACCTTTTGGTCTTTATGCAAAAGCCTACATCAAAGTAGATTTTCTGTAAAGTCAAAATAATGTTATAAATTTGGTACAAACCTTGGAAAGTTACTAAGCCTGTTTCCCCACCTGAAAGTGGAGATCAAAACAGAAGCAATAGTGCCTTGTTGTGAAGAATACTTTGTGATGTTAGCTGCTAGTACAATGCTTGGGACATAGCAAATCGCTCTTAGTAAATACGTATTACTCATGTATTAAGAGTTGTGATAGGGGCACCTGGGTAGCTCAGTTTTTTTAAGCGTCTGCCTTTGGCTCAGGTCATGATCTTAGGGTCCTGGGATCCAGCCCCATTTTGGGCTCTCTGCTCATTAGGGAGCTGCTTGTGCTCACTCTCTCTTTCTCAAATAAATAAAATCTTACTTAAAAAATTATTAAAAATAAGAGTTGCAATATTCAGACATCTTGCAGAATTGACTCAATATAAGGGTTTTTATTATTGTTTTAATCCTGAAGATTACTTCCTTACGAAAAGGAGGAAATCGGTTTCAAACAAAAAATTCTGTGTAGTCAGCAGTGGACTATATTATGCATTACTTTTTTAAAAATAACAACTTGTTTCAGCCATTTTGTCTTTCTTATACTTGTGAGAAGTACCCTAAGTTCAATATTAGCTATACTCTCAACATGTTTGCCATTAACCACATGGGGGCAGATACCCAATCATGTTTGTTTCAATTTCTTTTGATATAAATTGGATATTGGGAGAATATGAGGTTTGAGGAGTTTGTGTATTTATGGTGTTATCAAGTATTATTTCTGTACAGTGTCTCTCAGATGTATTTTCAACCTTTTTCCCAAACTCCAAATCCTGGTTTGTAGCTGTCTTATTAACACATCTCATTAGATCTTAAACCATTTAGAGCTTATCACACCACATCTGTTTTTTCCTGGTGTGTGTGTGTTTTATTTTAAATATAGAATAAATGGGTTGATTATGTTCCTGGCATCTAGTAAGCAGTCAGCAAATATTGATACTTATTCCTTGTTATTAGCACTGTCATTCTTGTAGTGAGACGTAAGACCTTAGAGCCATGTTTCACTTTTCCCTTACTACTCTGGCTTACATGGTTGCTTCCCTCTCCATTTTTCTGAGTAGGCTATTGTTTATCAGTATTTGCAGTGGAGCCTGTCCCTTCTCACCAACTGCATGTGATTTCCTTATCATTTGTGCCATAAAAAATATGTTGTACTTCTCATAGTTTCCTGCAATCTTGTCTTATTTTTCCTCCCAATAAGATTTATGCTATTCGATAATAAACTCCCTTTTGAAAAACAGTGACTATATTAGGCATCTTCATTGTTACATTTCCTGTAGTACTTGTTACATTTCCTGTAGTACTAAGCCAGTGACTTCCCCATAGTAGGAATTTCTTAACAAATAGTATACTGATTCACTTAAATGTATATATGCTTGCTATTTGCTAGATGTTGATACCACTTTAATACCCAAAAGCAGGATTGGGACAATTTTTTCTACAATGGCCAGAGAGTAAATGTCTTTGGAATGGTGGGCCATATAGTCAAAATTGTCAACTCTGCTATTATAGCACATATGCAAGTATAGATAATACATAAATGAATGGGTATGACTTACGACATTCCAGTACAACTTTATTTACAAAACGGACAGACAGTGGGTTGAATTTGGCCTGCTGATTGTAGTTTGCCAATCTCTGCTCTAAAGGATTTTTTTTTAAGTAGGCTCTACACCCAGCATGGGGTTGAACTCACAACCCTGAGATCAAGACCTGAGCAGAAATCAAGAATTGAATGCTTAACCAGCTGAGACACCCAGGCACCCCTAAAGCATTTTTTAATTGGTTATTTGACTATATCATTTAATCAGTGAAGGGCTTCAATTCTCAATATGGAAAATGAGAGAGAAAAAAAGAAAAAGATTACAACAACTGCCCAGTATAATTTAAAGTTACTTCAGAAAAAGCAGTTCCTGCTCAAAGACGGGCTTTCTAATAAATTAACATGACCTAAAGTATCAGTGAGCCCCTTCCATGTGTCAGCTCAGTGTTAAGCCCTACACAGGCATCTAAAAGACCAGCCCTCAAGGAGCTCACAGTCTAGGAGAGAAGGCAAATATATGATAAATGCCACAATAGCTATGTATTTTATATTTAAGGCATAATAAGTGCCCAAGGGAAGGCATGGGCATTTCGCATAGATCTTCCAGACTTGGAAGATGGACGTGCACACCAGTTGCCTTCACTCTGCTTGCAAAGTTTGGCATATAAAGTCAAGTGTTTGGACTTTAAACCCAAGCCAAATTAAAATATTATTTAATAGGCTTTGACTTAATGAGCAACACAGAAGATTATTACTCTTCTTGGGGATACTACCATGTTATAGTTGCACAGATTTTATTAGCTGTTTCTTACTGTTCTGGTTGCAGTTAATAATTTTTGGAAAACTTTCTTGGGGTGGGGGATCAGCCAGCAAAAGTATGAGCTCCTTCTCTTGGATGATTTTATTTCCATGCTGAGAGGATGGTTTTTATTTTTTTTTTAATTTTTTTTAAAAGATTTTATTTATTTATTTGACAGAGTGTGATCACAGGTAGGCAGAGAGGCAGGCAGAGAGAGAGAGAGGAGGAAGCAGGCTCCCTGCTGAGCAGAGAGCCCGATGCAGAACTCGATCCCAGGACCCTGAGATCATGACCTGAGCCGAAACAGCGGCTTAACCCACTGAGCCACCCAGGTGCCTGAGAGGATGTTTTTTAAATAAAAACTAAGGTTACTTTACTTTCTTTGGATCTGTAGCATGAAATATTTTAAAAATCATTTACAGTGAAATTAAAGAAGATGCTTTTTCCTATGTTGTTTTAAAGAAATTGATTTTGTCTATGAAAAGGCCTCAAGTGAGACCCACCTGACCTCCTTTTGGTTTTCACTAACACTCCCATCCCCTGCCCAGCAAGCAAAGACCTTTTCTACCTTAGAGCAGAGCTGACCTCCAGTTCATATAACTTGTTCAGATTCTGATTTCCCTGACTCTCGGCTCTACCTGCAAGATACTACCGCCCAGCCTCAGTTAATTCTAAGAGCCTGGTCTCTCGCCTGCCTTTCCACATAGCCCTGCCATATCCCTCCTTGCTTTTTACCTAACCCATACCCCACTGGCCAATTATTCCTCCTGACCATAAACATCTCCACAACTGAACATTTAACCTGTATTCTTTTCTCACAAAGTGCTTCTCAGATTTCAGTGTCCATCATAATCATTTAGGACGGTTGTTGGAAATACAGATTTCCAGCCTACCCTTAGAGAGGCTCTATTTTATCATTTTCACATAGGACCCAGAAAAGTGCATTTTTTACAGTCTCTGCTTTCTAAGTTATCCGTGTGATCAAACTTGGAGAAACACTGGCCGGGGTGCTAAACTCCTTGAGGACATTTGATTCCCATACAGTGTCTGACATGTTTTCTGTATAAGTATTTGGCAGATGTTTATACAGTTGAATTTTTGAAGATGTGAAAAGAAATATGTAGTTTGATATTAAGGTGGATTTTTTTAAATCAGATTTTTACGTCTTTAAAGATATTAATCTGTAAGCTTTACCTAATTCAATTGGAACTATAAAATTATCTTATTTCAGGCTTACAGAAAATAATTGAAAAACACATTTTGAAGATATTCTAAGTAAGAAATTTATAGTATACACTCTGCAGCCATCAAAAGAAATGAAATCTTGCCATTTGCGATGACGTGGATGGAATTAGAGGGTATTGTGCTGAGCAAAATAAATCAATCAGAGAAAGACAACTATCATATGATCTCCCTGATACAATGAAGTGGAGATGCAACGTGGGGGGTTTGGGAGGCAGGAAAAGAATAAATGGAACAAGATGGGATCAGGAGGGAAACAAACCATAAGAGACTTTTTTTTTTTAAAGATTGTATTTATTTGTCAGAGAGAGAGAGAGAGAAAGAGAGTGAGCGCACATGCACAAGCAGGCAGAGGCAGAGAGAGAAGCAGGCTCCCTACTGAGGAAGGACCCCGATGCGGGACTCGATCCCAGGACCCTGGGATCATATCCTGAGCTGAAGGTGGCAGCTTAACTGACTGAGCCACCCAGGTGTCCCACCATAAGAGACTCTTAATCTCTCAGAACAAACTGAGGATTGCTGGGGGGAAGGGGATCAGGAGAGGGTGGTAGGGTTATGGACATTGTGGGGGTGTGTGTGCTGTGGTAAGTGCTGTGAAGTGTGTAAACCTGGCGATTCACAGACCTGTACCTGGGGCTAAAAATGCATTATATGTTTATTAAAAAATTTAAAAATTAAAAAAAATCAGATTGCCCCACTGCATTAAAAAAAGAAGAAAGAAAGAAATTTTTAGTATGCAGTTAAAAGTTAGGATTTTTAAAAACTTCCTGCCATTAGAAAAGAGGGTGTTGGAAGTTAACATTATTTTGAGAATATTGGTACAGAATAAAATATATTATCAGAGAACATTAAGGGGATTCCAGAATGTCTAAGGATAGTGTTAATTACTTTCAGATGTCTTGCCTTAAGAAAATTGCAGACTCCGTTGTTGCCTTTTAGTTAGATCCCTTGAAAGTAAATGTGCTAAAGGAAGGGTTAGTAAAGACAGCAGTATGCTCTCTAGGTGGGATTACTTAATTTCCTTATTTTCTTTTTGGAAATTGATTCTATAAATGAGTACTTACAATAGTAAGCAAACTTGTAAGTAATAGAAGATGCCATCATCCAAAATTGCCCATCTATAAAATAATTTCCAGTAAAAATATTACTTAAAATGTAGTATGCTTGAGTTTTAATCAATTTTACACTAATAATTATTAAAATTATTCAATTCAGAAGTATTTTTAACATTTAAAGTATTAAGGTCATAGGTAATAAAATTAAATTTGTAGTTTACATACACATTTTTGTTACAGAAAAGTATAAATGGGTAATCAGTTAAAAGATTTTCAAACATAAATACATTATTCAGGGTAAAATTTCTTTGTGGAGAATTAGCGTGGAAATACAAGTTCAAGGAGAAGAGGGAACCATATAAGCTTTCTAACTATTAAGGAAGAGCTTGGGGGGAAAAAAGAGAAGAGCATGTTCATCTTTTTTTTTTTTTTTTAAATTTTATTTTATTTTTTCCAGTGTTCCGAAATTCTTTGTTTATGCACCACATCCAGTGCTCTATGCAATACATGCCCTCCATAATACCCACCACCGGGCTCACCCAACCGGCCACCCTCCTCCCCTCCAAAACCCTCAGCTTGTTTCTCAGAGTCCACAGTCTCTCGTGGTTTGTCTCCCCCTCCGATTTCCCCCAACTCACTTCTCCTCTGCATCTCCCCATATCCTCCGCGTTATTCCTTATGCCACAAGTAAGTGAAACCATATGATAATTGACTCTCTCTGCTTGACTTATTTCACTCAGTGACTTATTCACTCTTCCAGTCCCACCCATGTTGATGCAAAAGTTGTGTATTCATCCTTTCTGATGGAGACAATACTCCATTGTATATATGGACCATATCTTCTTTATCCATTCATCCGTTGAAGGGCGTATTGGTTCTTTCCACAGTTTGGTGACTGTGGCCATTGCTGCTGTGAACACAGGTACAGATGGCCCTTCTTTTCACTACATCTGTATCTTTGGGGTAAATACCCAGTAGTGCAATTGCAGGGTCATAGAGTAGCTCTATTTTTAATTTTTTGAGGAATCTCCACACTGTTTTCCAAAGTGGCTGTACCAACTTGCAATCCCCCCATCAGTGTAAGAGGGTTCCCCTTTCTCCACATCCTCTCCAACATTTGTTGTTTACTGTCTTGTTGATTTTGGCCATTCTAACTGGTATAAGGTGGTATCTCAATGTGGTTTTGATTCGAATCTCCTGATGGCTTATGATGATGAACATTTTTTCATGTGTCTGTTAGCCATTTGTATGTCTTCTTTGGAGAAGTGTCTGTTCATGTCTTCTGTCCATTTTTTGACGTGACTATCTGTTTTGTGTGTGTTGAGTTTGAGGAGTTCTTTATAGATCTCGGGTATCGGCCCTTTGTAGTGTCATTTGCGAATATTTTCTCCCATTCCCTGGGTTGCCCCTTTGTTTTGTTGACTGTTTCCTTTGCTCTGCAGAAGCTTTTGATCTTGATGAAGCCCCAGAAGTTTATTTTTGCTTTTGTTTCCTTTGCTTTTGGAGACATGTCTTGAAGTTGCTGCAGCCGATGTCAAGGAGATTACTGCCTATGTTCTCCTCTAGGATTTTGATAGGCTCCTGGCTCTCATTGAGGTCTTTTATCCATTTCGAGTTTATCTTTGTGTATGGTGTAAGAGAATGGTCGAGTTTCATTCTTCTATACATAGCTGTCCAATTTTCCCATCTGTCTTTTAAATGGATGATACAGTATCGAATTACTATGGTATTTAGATTTGAGTAAATTTAAGAGTGAGTTAACATTTTCATTTTAAATCATTAGTATTTACACTCCACAATAAATTGTGTTCTTTTCATCTATTTAAATTTGTGAGTAACATTTTTAAATGAAATTTTATATAACCTAGTTTAAAATATACAAAAGTGGGGTACCTGGGTGGCCCAGTCTAGTAAGCGTCTGACTTTGGTTTTATCTCAGGTCATGATCTCAGGGTTGTGAGATCAAGGCCCATGATGGGCTCCATGCCCAGTGCAGTGTCTGCTTGAGATTCTTTTCCTCTCCCTCCCCTTCCTCCTCTCCTCCTGCCTTCACTGGCATGTGCACTCTCTCTCAAATAAATAAATAAAATCTTTAAAATATATATATGCAAAAGTATCATTGTTTTCCAAAACTATTTTAAGTTATATATAACCAAAAAAGTATGAAGATCCTGAATAAGTTTTCACAAACACACCAAAAAATGTTTGCTGCAAGGGTGAATTAAGATCAAGGTTAAATCGAGAGGCAAATGGTATCTTTACGCAACATAATAAATATTAATAACAATCTCATATTGAGTGCCTCCACTGTTTTTTTAGGTGCATTAGGTGCATTTTTTAGATCCATTATGATTATGTTACATTATACAGGCATTATAAGTTTTACACATTGTAAGTGATAGAGAGCCCTACCTGTAGGTTCGTAACCACCACATGGTGGTACCTAGATCCAAACCTAAGCCTGCCTGTCTCCCAGTACACTGGTATGTGTTCTCAAATGGACATAATGCATGTTCTTTGATTATGTGAAACCCAACCCCAGTTCTTAGTTATCTCTTTTTGGGATTGTTGATTGTTTTTCAGAGAGCCACGGTCAAGATGAGTACGTGCTCAAAATGCTGTTAAACTATGGCCATATTTTGGATCTAGACCTTAGAACAAAGGAAGCAAGAGAACACTTGAAGACTAGAAAATGTAGAATCAATCTGAAGAGTGTCCATACATATAAAGGAAATACGTAGAGTGAGGTACCAAATATTTTTATCAGAGAGGGACATATCCAGTGGGTTTTATGCATGGCATTCTGCTTACAGCAGTTTTATGATAAGAACTATAAATTTAGCTGCAGAGAAGCTGAAGCTCAGCCAGTTGGCACAGCTGGGTTAGTAGGTACTAGTTATCTAGGTACTTCATTTGCTAACTCTACCTACATCCCCTTTTTTTAGCACAGCCTGAAAGAATATGTGCAGGTTGGTAAGGAACAAGAGAATATATTTTGAATGTCTGCTTAGCTTTAGAATTTCTATCATGACAATTGTCCCAATGAAATTTGTTAATTATTTCTTTGACTAGTACCATCAGTAAACTGTGGGATTTATTTCTCTGAACTTGTTACCTAGTAGACCACCTCTATGTGGTAGATACTAAATAAATATTTGAGGAATTAATCAATGAATAAGTGTTTACATTTCCACATGCATTAAGTGTAATGAAGTATGTACTATATCTCCACAAGATAGGAAGGTTAAGATCTGAGAATTGACCTACCCAGAAGAAACCAATTTACAGTTACAAAGTCAGGTTTTGGACTTAGGTCTGTCTATAAGATCATGCTTTTTCTACTAACTAATCTTGTCATAGATCATGAACATAATTCCTTTCTAGTATGTCATTTCCCTGCTAGAGATACTTTATTATAAAAAAAATCTTGAGAGTATAGAATCTTACTACTGATACTAGTTGGACAACTTCTGCTTTAGAAACATTTCATCTGTTAAGTTCTCTTATGTAATCTTTATAAGCTAGCTGTTGAATAGATAACTTTTCCATCATTATACCAATGAAGAAAGTGGAATAACAAACGTTGAGGAGTCACAGAGGACCTTAAAGTCTAAGGATCTTAAGATTGGAGCCCAAGTCTCTGGATTTAAAAGTAGTTAAGCTTCAAGTAAGGATCAGGAAAGACTGAACAAATGGCATCTAGAACAAGTAAGAGCTTTGTAAGTCCCTCTTTAATGTTTTAAAATAAGTAATTGGCCACTATTTTACCCCATTCCATAGCTTTCATGCGATGGATAGACTAGAATCATTTGTTGCCGCAGTATGAACTGTTGAGCCTTCTGAAAGAGGAGACGTGTGTCTGCACTACCCAGCTCGTGACTAGTGCCCCATATCAAACACTTATAGTCCTCATTTACATAGATATATTGAAGTCCCAAAACAAAGTGCAGCAAATTACTAATTCAACCTCTGTTGGCTTTTTTTTTTTTTTTTTTTTTTAATATGAAAACTAAAGGGCCGCTGGATGGCTCAGAGGGTTAAAGCCTCTGCCTTCAGCTCAGGGTCCTGGGATCAAGCCCCACATCGGGCTCTCTCCTTGGTGGGAGGCTGCTTCCTCCTCTCTCTCTCTGCCTGCCTCTCTGCCTACTTGTGATCTCTCTCTGTTGAAAAAATAAATAAAATATTTTTAAAAAACGTAGGAAAACTAAGAGAAATTGGGTAAAAAAATTCAACTTTGGCAAGATCCATTTCTATATGACCTGGACTGTATGAATTGCAGAAGTTGTGACATAGGAGTATTATTTGGAGAAATTTTAAGTAAAACCTTTTTCTTTTAAACAGAAGAATTAAAACTCTCTGACCCCTGTACTTAGTTTTAATTTATGTATCTTCTCCTATTCTGGGTCTTTTTAACAATCTGGTTTCTTTCTTCCTTTTCATTTGGATTTTGAAAACCAATTTGTTTCCTTAATCCGTACACTTTCTGCCCTATTAAAATAAGTTTATTACTTTAAAGTTTGTATTATTATTATTTTTAAAAGATTTTATTTATTTATTTGACAGATCACAAGTAGGCATAGAGGCAGGCAGAGAGAGAGGGGGAAGCAGGGGGGAAGCCCCGATGTGGGGCTCGATTCCAGGACCCTGGGATCATGACCTGAGCCGAGGGCAGAGGCTTTAACTCACTGAGCCACCTAGGCGCCCCCAAAGTTTGTATTATTTTCAAGGAATTTGATAAATGTGGATCTAAAAGAGTTTGCAGTTGATTCAAAAACCATAATTCACTGGTATGGCCTGGAGGAGCCATACCTTAAAAACAGTTAACTATCAAATAACTGATTTATATTAAGGTTAATTTAGAGCTCCTGGCTGGCTCAGTCAGTAGAACATGTGACTCTTGATCTTGGGTTTGTGAGTTCAACTCCCGTGCTGGGCATAGAGCTTGCTTATATACATACACACATACATATGGATAGAAAGATTTTAATTTTTTTAATAGCCAAAGATTCAACCTTGTACATTTGGAATCAGTTAGTTGCACTTTTAACTCAGAAATCTAGATTGAGAAATAAATGCAGCGATTAAGGATGTAAGTTAAGTGCTATGAACATCACATAAATATCAAAACTTATAAGGGTGGGTGCTTGGGTGGCTCAGTCAGTTAATCGTGTGCCTTCAGCTCATGTCATGATCCTGGAGTCCCCGGATCAACCCCCACTAAGCGGGGAGCCTGTTTCTCCCTCTCCCTCTGCCTGCCATTCTCCTGCTTGTGCACACATGTGCGCTCTCCCTCTCTCTCTCTCTCAGTCAAATAAATAAAATCTTTAAAAAATATATCAAAACTTGTAGAATTTTAAACCTGGAGTCAATTTGGAGATCACCTCATCCGGTGACCTCCTTTTTTAGTGGAAAATGTTCTGTGGCCTAGGGACTACCATTAGATTATTAAATTTGGAGAATATTTATATTTAGTTTCAATATTTTATAGAAGGGGAGAGGGAGATCATCTAAGGAGTGTCAGTAATGGGAAATAAAGTAGTTTGTGACTTTTTAAAATTCAGTCTTCTTTTGAATTAGAAACTTTTTTAAAATCCTAATTTGCAAATAAAGTAGAGGAAGAAGTTGAGAACTTGGGCAGTTTCTTTGAAAGTTAGTAACAGAGCCAAGATTAAAAACATACCCTTGAATATCAGGACAACTTTTATTTATGTAATGTCAATCACTGTAACACCTGTTTAGCCTACTGAGCCATGCTGCCCTTCTAATGCCCCTGTAAAGCTGCCTAGAGCAGGTCAACTAGTCAGCCTGTGAGGGTGAACAAGTGAAATAACAAAAGGAAATGTCTGAGAGGATCCCTAGGGTAAAAAAAAAAAAAAAAAAAAGACAGATGTTGGTGTCTTAATTCTTCCAAACCTAAGTAGTTTGTCTTATGGTAGCAGAGCCATTCTACTAATGGGAACTCCAGAGTTGAGAAAATTTCAAACAGATAAAGCTGTCCCTTAGGATTCAGTAACTTAATGGCTTGAAAAAGAGCTAAGGCCTATAAATGTTTTAGGCACTGCCAAGCTGGACTCTACAGCTTGCCTAAAGATAATAGAAATAGAAACATTGAAAGTTCTTTTAGCTTCCTAGAAGTAAGAGTGATCTAAAACAATAGTTTGAAAGTTTTAATTCTATATTTAAAATGTAAAATGCATAAAAAAGCAAATGTGTGTTTTGTGCTTACATAGTAAGTATCATTCTTTGTTACGCTGAAGAAGTCCAATGACCTGAACTAAAGTTTCTATCCGAATGTATTTTGTTTTAGGTAAATACAAATGTAAAACTTTGTTTATGGCTTAAGTAAATGAGCTAACAGTTTCTCTGTTTTATCATTTAATCCCCGCAATAACTCTGAAGTGATACTGTCATTCTTTCCAGTTTCATGTGTGGAAACTAGGGATCAAAGAAGTAAAGTAACTTGTCCAGAATCACAGACCAATGAGTAATGGCACCAGGACTTTAACTCATGGTATTAGGCCCCAAACCCAAGCAGCCACTAAAAGTTGATGCTTTATTTAACTACAGGTCACAAAATGTTACCCTTATGTGTTTGATAACTTTTCTTCATAAACAGTTTACATAATTTTCTTTTTAAATTTATGGGCAAATTTTAATGGTAGACTGAGATACCACTAGTAGTAGAAAAGTAAAGAACTTCAGGATTTCAACTAAAAGATTATCTAGTGAAGTCAAACCTCTTTAACAGACTTGAAAGCCAAAGTCTAGAAGCTTACTGACAATACCAATATTATTGTGATTAGAAGTTTGCTACGTTTTAGGGGAAACACTAAATAAAACTCAGCAGTTCTAATGAAAACCATACAACATACCAGATTTTCATTGTATTTGAATAAAGTATTTTAAAAATAATTCATTGTAAGTTCTTATAAATGTTTGCATCCTAAGTGCTTTGTTAAAGTAGAAAGAAAAGTAAAAGGACCTGCTACACACATAAAACAGGAACCAAAATTTTTTATAACTAAATAAGTAATCCTTGTAGCTTTGAGGTTGAAGTAATGTATAACTTACTACATGTTACTTTTTAAGTATCTCTAGATGTTTCTCTGCTGGGAACATATTTTATACTGTATCAGCAAGAATACTAGGCTTCCAGTTATGTGGCATTTGAAGAATTTTTTTTTTTTAATGCAGCTTTGGAAATACAGAGAAACCTAATGAAGTTTGAATATTATGAAAAGAAATGCCTAAAATGTTAAGTCTACACTGAAAATTACCAAAAACTGAAATAAGTGGAAAACATCCTCTTATTTGTGAAATGTTTCTTAATAGAAGTCTTGTGATTCAGTTTAAATTCACAGACGATAAGTTGCTGCAAGTGTTTGTAAGATATACTACTTAAAAATTTCCTATCTGAGAATTCAAGTCTTATTTTCTCTTAAGAAAAATTTGGTTATATCCATTTTATATTCTGCTTTAAAAGTTAATCTTAAACTTTGATATCTAATTCAGTCTCATTTTCTCTTATGTATAATTGCTGCTAACTTTAAAAAAAGACCCTGCTTATTTCAAAGGGGAATAATGTTTAAAAGATGTGAAGCATTTAATCCTTGAATGCTGGAACCACTTTTAAAGTATTGTAAGCACATCTGTGTTACATTACACAGGGAGAAAAATGTATGCATTCCATGGCCTATGGGCACTAGGGTGGCTGGTTTAGGAAAACTGAGTATTTTGCATTTCATGTTTCTTTCAACATAAAAATTTTTCTGTGATTCTAAAATGAAGAATTGAATTCCAGGGGTAGGGAATTTAGTCAGGCAAACATAAGTCAAGTACAGTTCCCTCTCTTTTCACCTACTTCTACTTCTCAAAAAAAATCAGTTTCCATAGCGGGTTTTGTCTTTGCATTTTGTTAAACACTTCCCACCCCCCTACCACCTCCCTTATTTGAAAAGTATTCCATGGAACAAACTTACATATCTATACATCTACACAGGAGTTCTTCATAAGTGCATTGCATGTCTCAGTCAGCTGCAAGTTACGGTGCAAATAATCTATTACTCATTAGGAAGTACCAAAGTTTGTAAATTATTTACTCTTAACAAAATTACAGCAGATTCAAATGTATTCCAGTGATAACTTCATTCTTGATCACTTGTATCCAGTATGCTTTCTTGAGCAGGAGGGAAAAGGATGGAATTACAGCTGTCAGGGTGGGTATCCCTTAGGATTTGTGTTTTGCATATGAATATCATCTGTCATTGGTGGAGATGGAAGAAAAAAGTTGGAAGATTATGACTACATTGGTGAAATGTTCTCAACTTTTTCCTCTTTAATGTGACATGATATTCATATGCCAACATATTCCTACGTGCAACTCCTAGTGAGCTAGTGAGTGAAACTCCAAGTGAGTGAAATTCTACCCCTTTCTCTGCTGCCCCAGAAAAGCAACCAAGGAGGAAAATGTTAGAGGAATGCATTTTTAATCAATCCAAAAAAAGTTCTTTTTTTTTTTTAAAGGTGTGACTTGAGAGTTTTATACCTTAAGGAACATTAGCATCTAATTACCTGTGACACATTTGACGGCTATGTCATGATACCTTGAGTGGTAAACTTCATATTCCTTAAATTTTGTGCTTTAGCCTCATCTAGAAACTTAAACCTGTTTTATTTTTTTTAATTTCAAACTAAAGGAAGACCTAATTAATCATATGGCAATGTAAATTTCTTATTTATAATTAGAATGAACTTTTTCCAAAAGTATTCCTAGCCAGTTATTTTAATACCATATGTTCCTGGAAATTATCATGAGATAGTTTTTTGTTTTTCTTTAAAGGCTCAAACTAAATATATTTGAGGAATTTGGATTTTGAACTAGTCATTCCCTGATCCAAGAAGAATTCATGACACATTAAACCATAGATACTGTATAAAAGTTAGCCTTTATTCCTTGATCTGAAAATGACTTGTTTTCAAGCTTTTCTAATATTCAGTTATTTGATGTGCTCTTGATTTAGCTTTAGAACCTGTATAGTAATAGCATCTGATTTTTTAGAGGTATTAAACTTACTATATTATAAGGAAATAACAATTGAATTAATGTTATTAACATTAAAAATATTTTTTAAAGATTTTATTATTTGACAGACAGAGATCACAAGTAGGCAGAGAGGCACACAGAAAGAGAGAGAAGGAAGCAGGCTCCCTGCTGAGCAGAGAGCCTGATGTGGGGCTCGATCCCAGGACCCTGGGATCATGACCTGAGCTGAAGGCAGAGGCTTTAACCCACTGAGCTACCCAGGGGCCCCAACATTTAAAATTTTTTTAATGTAAGGGACTCTGATATATCGTCTTTATTAGTAACTTTGAGTATTAAGGATGTTTTTTATTTTTGTTTTGCTTTTTTTATTGTAAGGTATTATGAACTGGATCCTTACAAAAGTCTCCGTGACAATTTGAGGAACAAAGTGATTATTGAATATCCAACATTACATGTGGTATTAAAAGAATCCAGTCATGACTTGGAAGTTCTTCACCAAGGTAAATGTAAATTTGTTCCTATAATGCTTAGAGTAACTCTAGTGAAACTGAGCACTTACATGACTGTCTTTATTTCTTTATATATATGTTTTCCCCCTGTATTCACACACTTACCTGAATTTGCTCTATAGCTAGCTATAGTTAATGTAAAGAACCAAATGAATGAGCTACTGATTCTGTCATGATGGGAGCACGTAGCTTATAATATCAGTTTAAAATGAATAAGTTTGTCTCTAAAATGACATTCTTTGTCTTATTAGGGTACTACAGGCTTTTGTCTTTTTTTAAAGCTAATAGCCTTTAAGTAACAGTCTGTCCAATATCAGATAAATTTACTCTCTAGTTAAAACTCTTTCTTTAGAGATTCCTAAAATGAGGGATTATAAAACATTTTTAGTATTTTACCTTATAGAAAGAGATAATGTTTGAAAAAACATCAGGTTTAAAGTTAGAACTATGCTTAGAATAAGCTAGTGCCATTGACTTGACCTTTATTTTCTTTTTTTAAACGCAGTGGTTTTATTTTCCTTGATGTTTGTTTCTTTGGCTATATTTCTTGTCATTTTAGTGATTCTTTAAAAGTAGATACTGTCCCTCTTTGGCGAGTAATGAAATTGGAAGTATAAAACTGGAAATGTGTAAAAGCTTAGTATCTAAAATGACTTATCCATCTTTGCCACCGCTGGTTAGAATGAGCTACTTGTGTTTCTAAATGCAAAATCTAGAGGATTTATAAAATTCAAGAAATTACTTTTTAAAAGACAGAGAGGTGACTCACTCAAAACCATTAGATACCACTATTCAGCTAAGAATAATAGTTACAGGCCAAGTTTCATTGTAACGGTCTCCAGATGACCAGTGAATCCTTGGATTGGCTTGAATCTATTTTTTAAATGATATTACTTGAAACATACAGTTTGGGTTTTATTGTTATACCAGCAGTATAGGCTGAAATAGGCAGTAACCTTTGTTTTAAGGTTTTCTTTTACACATGTGTATAATGGGGTTTTTTCTCGGCAGAAGTGAATAGGAGAATTTTTTTTTCAAAGCAGCCAAAATTTTGTCAGCATCACAATTCGAAACTAGAATTTTAGATAGCAAATGTTGAAGTTTCTAATAATCAGTTATGGACCTCTTAATCCTTAGATTAATTCTTGACTTTACATTTTTCACAATTTGAGAATATCTGGTTTTTTCTCAAATTACAAATGTGTTATAAATGACCAATTTCACTTTTTTTTCTTAAGCTGTGTAAAACTTTACTTTTTCCTTCATATAATTCACATGGCTCTCTAAATGTTGGTTTCAGGGAAAGTTGTTTAGTAATGTGGATTACTAGCCAGGGCAAACATGTCTGTGTAAATAAACAGAGCACACACAGCAACTCTTTCACCTTGTTTAGGAATGCACACTGAAGGAAGGCTTCCTGTAACGAAGCAGAATGAAAAGGCTACTTTTGTAGTGTACTTGGAACCTGATTAAGTAAAATTTGCTATTTTTTGGTGGGTATATGATATTTGACTTATTTACAGGAAGACAAGTGACTAGTTCTTTCAGGATAGAGGATCATTTAGAGCTGCTGTGGCAAAAATTTAGCGAGTCTGACAGGATCTTAAGGACCATACCAGTGTTGTTACATCATAAATACACGCACTTTAAAAATAATGCCGGGTTTTTTGTACATGCCTTTCTTTATGTGAAATGCACACAATTTTGTCTGTGCATTTCTTTGTGTGAAATGCACTTCAAGTTATCTGTTTCTTTGAACATTTTCATAACTTTGGATATCCTGCAGGATGGCCCCTTAATGCAGGAGGAGGCTTATATAAGAACAAGGCATTTTCTTTGGAAAGCCTTGAAATTCCTTCTCTCTCTGGAGGCAAAAATGTTGGGATTTTGATCTTGAGTTCATAGCACAAGGTGTCTCTCTTCTCGTTTGGGAAAAATGTGTTTCTGGGCCGGCATTCAGTAGTTTTCACACTTGATCATTGTTATAATGTTTGGTATGGTTGTAGAGTGCCGTAATTTCTTTTCAAAAGTCTGCTGGTATTGATGGGCAATAGGCAGGTGTTGTTTCTTTGCTTTTTAAGGAATGTAAAAGGTTGACTGTAAAAGACTGAGCAGTTAAGGTAGCCCACTAGATTAGAAATGTGGAGTGCTAACCACCCATCTTCTGTTAGTCCAGTGGGAAGTGCTTAGAATGGTGTTACCTGCTTCATAGTTCCTGTTTGCCAAAGTTAGCTAGGAGCTTTAAATGATTTAATAAGAGCATGCTGGGGGCACCTGGGTGGCTCAGTCCGTTAAGTGGCTGCCTTCAGCTCAGGTCATGATCCCGGGGTGCTGGGATCAAGCCCCACATCTGGCTCCCTGAGCAGGGAGCCTTCTTCTCCCTCTGCCTGCTGCTCTCCCTACTTGTGCTCTCTCTGTCAAATAATAAATAAAATCTTTAAAAAAAAAAAAAAATAAGAGCATGCTGCTTTTTCAGTCTTAAGAAACAAAGAATGGAATACAATAAAAGAAGAAAACGGGCCACTTCAGGAAGGAAAGAAAGAGAAGTGTTTTCCCCAAACTGCAGTAGTACGAAGTTCCACTGATTTAAAAATATCAGCAAAATGTATATCTCTCTTGTTCTAAAATAACTCGAATAGAAAATGTCTCTGCCTTTTGACAAGGAACCCAGCCCCAAAGTGAGGACTTCAGTTAGTGAAAATACATAAAGTAGGAGCTACTCATCAATCTCTTGGTGGGCCAGTGTATCCTTTCATCCATTCTGTCTCCCCCTCTCTCCTCCCCTCATTCTTCCTTACCCTCTTTGTTTTCCTCTCTTTCAGTGTGTGTGGCATATTGGGGTGGGGAGATGGGGATGGATCTCAGGCACAAGAACACACATGTAAACTTTACAGTGCAGTAGGTGCTCTAATAAAATGTGTATTAATTGCAAAGAAAGCCAGAGGAGAAACAACTGACTTGTATTATCATGGAGATACTTGAAGGATTCTACTAGAGTTTGACATTTCACAAGGATCAGGACTATATCTTGGATTGAACCTGTTTCAGTGGTTTGCTCATAAAAAGGGATTTAGTAAACATTTCAGTTGCTGGGATGATCTTAAATCTAGGTACCATCGGACAACCCCCAAGGAACTTGGCAGTTGAATATGAGGCAAGATCTAGGTTTATGATTCTAGCATCAGCTCTTACTAAGCTGTGGCCCCTTGAACATTTTCTCTGCCTCAGAGCTTTGTTCCCCTCATCTACAAAATGGAAATAAATGGCTATAAGCCTGTAGCAAAATAATCTGTATTTTAACCTTAATTTTCAGTGTTTTAATATATTATTTCCTTTTAGCTGCTCTGTGGAATGAGATAGAGCTGTTACTCTGGTTGACTTGCATTCATGTTGATTCAGCAAGCAGGCTACACTGGGAAGTTAGATATAAGGAGGAAAAATCTAGTCTCCCTTCTTAAGGAGCTCTCAGTTTAGTAAGTGAATCGTAGTCTTGCTCGCTCCAATCAGGACTGCTCCTTTAAAGGAGCTCCATTTCTGCTCTAAGTTATCTTTCCTGTGAAAGGAAGATGGCGATTAGCTAGTCCTCTCTCAGCCCACATTCACTCAACATACACTGACCCTCAATTTTAAGTTTAAAAAGAAATAATGGAAAATTTAATTCCAAGCACACTTGGCCAGCCCATGTGATGATAGTGATCTTTTCAGTGGTACAATTATGGGATCATAACCACACTGTGAATTGACCATTCCCAAGTCTTCCACAGAGTCAGGAAGGATGTTGCCTCACAAAATATAATTGCTACTCTCAGACATCCTTTCTTTATTGTGGCCAGATCTGTATATTCCGGCTGCCTGGAACATGACATGGTTTGTCTGTCCCCATGAGCAGTGCTGTTGGTATGCATCGGAAGGGAGGAGAGAAGAAGGAAAAACAGAACAAGCTAAACAGAAACAGTATAAACACTTGACTGTATGTTTACTTATTTTTTTCAGTGAAAAGTGAATCTACCAAGAACATTGGCAATCAAAATTGAGCACTTCTTCTGGAGGAAGAAGGCGAAAATTCCCAGACCGTTGCAGAGGACTGACTATGCATTGACTAGCTGTCGGATGGCTGGGATACTGTCAGTGGGTGGTTGACATTTTTTTTTCTCTGAGAGTAATTAAACAATCTAAAAATTTTTTCAGAAAAGGTGTATATTCTAGCCTGGTGGATTGACTTGTAAGGCCCTTATTCCTAGCACCTGACCAGCATAGTGCTTATTTTAGTTTGGCCCAGGGTTTTAATATGCTTGAGTCCATAGGCTGAAAACTTCTTTTGTATGTTAGTTTGATGCAAGACCAAACCCAAGGATCACCTGTGTCAGCCACAAAGTTGGCAGTCTCGTTGGTAGAACCTCACTAAACATAGAAGCCATGTGACTTACCATGTAGCCACAGGAGGACTGGCCCATCGTTGCCAATTCTTGTCTTTGGGATTTACTTGTAACTCACCCTCTTGAGAGACTGAGTGGGTCTTTTTAACTTGGGTAGCATCTAGTATAGCGTCACATGTAAAGGATAAATAAATACTATTAACTGCTAATTCTTATATTCAGTTCACAAAATCAGTGGCTTCTCATTGTTTGAACCCTCAGTGCTCACAAATTTGACTCTCCTTGTTTGCACAATGAGCTGTGTCTTATTATGAATTCTGTGCCTTTCATCCCATTCCCATTTCACTCTCCTCATTACCACACAGGAGTGTTGTGATGAGCAGTTTTATGCTGTTTTGAAACATCCAGCAATAACTAAAGAAAGAAACAATTGGAACTCTTCAAAGTGTTACTGGAATGTGCATTTATATATATATACATGGCCTAATTTATACCTCATGGGCGCTCTGTATACATTATGATCTCACATACTGAAATTAAAGTTTCCTAGTTTTATTGGAATTTATACAGTTATGAAATTGCAATATGGCTATAAAAGAGTAAAAGATTATTACATCTGTGTTGCATCTGTGTACTTAATGGTTAAGAAAACAATGATAAAATGGGACATTGGTGAATTCATTTTTAGTTTAAATTGGAATAAGTTTTAGACCAAAAGGAAGCCAGAGGCATTAATTAAAGAGGCTTGGGAAAAAATAGAAATATGAATTAATAATAAGAGGATGAGTATAGGAGAAACTTGTAGAGCACAAATACGTGTAACTTGAGGGTCAAAACTGGAGAAGCAAATCCAAAGACAATAATGCCACAAAGACCCTTAGTATAAAAGTAATAGTGGAACTGTGATTCATAGAAAACGAGGTCTTGCAATTTGAGGATTAGTTATACTTCCAAAACAACTTCAGGAATCTTCCTCATACAGTGAAAGGTTTGTGTAGAATTAGGTTTTTCAGTATTTCTAAGGAGACAACTAAATGGGATTTCAAAGGATTCCTCTTTAATCTAAAAGTAAAATTTGTTTTCTTGAAACAGGCAAAAAATCGAATGAATCGAATCAAATGTGTCACAGAATTGTTAGTGGGAAAGTGGGATAAAGTACACGCCAGGAGCGTATGATCTGGATATCAGGATGGAGAGCAATTTCCTGATAGTGAAATGTGTTATGACATAGTCTCATTTCCAAGAAAAGTATTGAGTTCCATGTCTTCTAGCATTTAAATTGAAAACTGGACAACCAAAGGATTTATCCTGTGCTTCCCCCTGCCCAGGAGGAAAACAAAAGGGGGAGGACATCTGCGTGATGCAGTGCTTCTTTGCCATCCCTGTAGTCTAGAATTCCATTAGATTTTCCAATTATGGACTGTTCTTAGGAAAGAAATTTAGCATAGTTCTCTTAAATATAACTATCAGCTCAACTGATTAATATACATATTTATTCCCATGGGATTTATAATAAACATGTTTTTAGTAAATAACTATGACAACGGCTTGGAGGGGGTGAAGTTGGAATAATTCACTGAGCCCTAGAAGTCTGTAGTAGTAAGACTTAATTTCTTTTTTTTGAGGCCCCTCTCCATTTGGATTCTTGACAAATTCAGATGAATAAACAAGCTCCCTGACCCATGTTAAGTTCAACATACTGCATTTTGTTCACGAATCACATTTTAAAAGGAGGAAAGCTTCACCTGGCCTTCTTTATTTTTCAAACAATGATTTCAAAGGCAAGGTAGGCCTTTCATAATTGCTAATTATTATATATGGGATTAATAGCCATAAATTACAGTAAACAAAGGTTGCACCTGTTCATATTATAAATAGGAGTTAAAGAGAGTTAGTATAATAGATATTTAAGATTCCAAAGTTTAGTTGAGCCAATTTGTTTCCCTGTAGCAAGTAGTGCGATTAAGGTTTCACAGTGCATAATGAAATGTTAAACACATAACTCTAATGCCAACAATTTTCTTTTATACATTTGGTTTAAAATGGTTGACATACACAGTGTGTTATACCTGATTTCATATTAGTCATTAAGTTTTAAGTAAAGATACCTAGTTTGCTTTTATTTAATTTATACTATTGGGTTAAAATTTATTTTCAAATAGATATTGTACAATTTTTTTTTATCATTAACCAGTTGTTCTTTGATTGCAAGTAACAGAAACTCAACTCAGGCTCCTATACAGGGAAGTCCGGGCATGACTTGGTCCAAACACCCTAGGAAGCCATCTTTCCATCTCTCATACTTAGCTCTGATCAGTGTTTTCCCTTTGTTGGTTTTCTCTTTCCGGCCAACTTTCTCTTTGGGGAAGGAGTCAGTGAGGAGAGAATGGTGGGTGGCAGCCATTGACAGTGTCAGCTTATGTCATCATAACCAAAGCAGGGCAGCAAGTTATGTAAAATTTGGGAAAGAACCTTGATTTTGCCCACATTCGATCACATTCCGTCCCTGAGCTGATCTGGAGAGGGGTTACCCCAGAGGAAGGGGAAATGATCAGAAAAAGGAAGAGGGTAGGGAACAGGAGAGGCAAGATGTTACTGAGAATACAAAACTAACAGAAGTTCATTGCACCCTCTTTGAGTTGAGTAGTAAGATTTTTCTGATTTAAAATAAGGAGTAAAATTCAAAACTAACCTATAAATCCTCATTGGCTTTAACTAGAAATTTTAATTCCTACTTGATGCCATTGCTGATTTGAGTTGCCATTATAGACTTTTTTTTAAAAAATACTTTTCCATTGTGTTTGACATTTTGTCGCTCCTGGTTTCGTCGTATGTGCATAGCACCAGTCCATTGCCATCACAGATTTGGAAACTTCTAGTTTCATCAATACTTTGGAAATTTTGATATTGAAATGAGATATGTATTAGAGGAAAATACTTAAAAAAATCAAACACTATTGGGGACCTAGGTGCCTCAGTCATTGTGATCCTGGGGTCCTGGGTTTGAGCCCCACATCGGACTCCCTGCTCAGTGGGGAGCCTGCTTCTCCCCCTCCCTCTACCTCTCCCCTGCTTGTGCGTGCTGTCCGTCTGTCTGTCTCTCTTTCTCTCTTTGGCAAATGAATTAGTAAAATCTTTCCCCCAAAATGAGCACTGCTTAAATAAAAGTTGGCCCTTAAATAAATTTGGATGGATCTTACTTTGCTACGAAGTGTTTTCTTTCAACTTTGGTCAGTGAAAGCTATCTAAATCATGTGTGCGTATGTTCTTTAAAATGAACTGTAATGTAATCGTTTCCCATACTGGAGTATGGCCAACTGCGCTCATCTTGAACTCCATAACCGAATGCATCCTTTAGCTTTTGATGAGCTACCACACAAATCTATTGCCGGTTTTCTTTCTTGCTAAATAAAGTACTGAAACCCTTATCCATTATGACTTGGCCACCTCCCTCCCTGTGTCTCTCTCTGTGTCTTGCTCTCCCTTCCCTCTCCCCATTCCCCACCCCCCCGCCTTCCTCTCCTTTCTTCCTTTTTCACCCTTTGCCTCAGTCCTGAAACAACATAAAGGTTATTACAGGGACATTCCAGGCTGCTTCCCCCTTCTGTGCCTTTCTTCTCATTCACTCTCTCCATGAATGTACCCTACTTATTCTCTGAGACTTGGCTTGAGTAGTAGTAGTTGTGATCCCTGCATGTAGAAGTCATAGTTACGTTCACACTGGCTGTGTCTCCTGATTGTCTAATGCTAATGCCGTATTGGTTATTAAATATGTTTACTGTCATACTAATAATAAGAGTAAATAGCTAATATATAGTAATAGCTTATAAAATACCAAGCACTATTCCAAGCACTTTATGTACTTGGAGCAACAGTTAAGATTTCTCACAGTGGTCCAGTGAAGTAGACATGACAGTAAAGCCTGGCAGTAACTGGGGTACAAAACAAAAAATTCAGTAACATGAAACGGGTTTGCATTGTTGCAGGCTGAAAGATAGGACAGGCTGAGTTGGTGCAACTAACTGTCCAGGAATTCCTAGCATCTAACTGTAGAGTCCCAAGTCCATTCTGTATTTTGGCACCACATGGTGGCAGATGGCCACCCAGGCTGAAATGTCGATGGGACAGTTCTGAGTCAGTCCTACATCCGACTCGTACTTCTAGGCTAACAGAGCAAGTCCAGCAATCTCCTAGGTAGTTGATGCCTGTTTCATCTTCCTTATCTGAGAGGAACCAACCCACCCCCGCCTCCCCACTTCCTGAGACAGCCTGTGTTTCTTTCCCCAGCTTCACTTCCCCTCTCCTATTCCTCACCTTCAAGAGTTAAGAATTTGAGCTCACTTGCCACTTGCGGACAGGGGCTAGATGGGGAATGGAAATGATCGTGTTGGCAGCTTTACTGTCAGGATTTACCTTAAATCATGAAAAAGCTAAGCCTAGAGGCTAAAGCTTATTCTTAGGTCAAATTGCTAAATGCTAAATGTTGGAGCTTGAATATTTTCCTTCTCTTGATTCTTCTCTGTACCTGGCATTATCTTTCTTCCTGTCTAATAATCATTGGTGAAATTCTTCTAGTCTTGAAGGCCAAATCTGTGGTTGGCACTTGCATGAGAGCAGAAGCACAGTTACTGGCCTGAAGTAAGCCATCAAAGATTGGGCATTAAGATGAGGTGGGACGAGTAGGAAATCTCTCTAGGTTGAAAGACTTTATAAAAAAGTTTTAACTTTTACAGATTATTTCTTTGGATCTACAGCAAAACCCCTGACTGATAGGATAATATTAACAACCTAGAACTTAGCCTGATCTGGGTACCACTGTAAGTAAAACTATCAGTCATTGAATCCTCACACTCCTGTGAGCTAGGTACTCCCGTGTTTCTTTGAACCTAAAACGCCATTAATGATAAGATGTGCCTTTTGTGTAACACTAAGAAAGAAAAAATTGCTGCCAGTTAAATTAATGACATAATGCTTTTCAAAAACTCAGTTTAGACTGTTTATACTTCTAGAGAGAGAACTCTTTTAGTCATTTTATTTCAACAAATCTAACACTCCGTCAATTTGTAAGACACACCATTTTGTATACCACCAGGAATGAAAAACAGCTTCATTGCGTGACACATCCTGACTTGAGATGGTAAATATGAAATAATAGCATGGAGTTTGATATAATAGAGATTGAGACAAGTTTTTATAGCCCTCTGTACTCATACAAAAAGAAAAACCTAAGTGGAATTACTGGGTAAGGCATTCTGAAAGCTTCCTTGCTATCAGGACAGTGATCTATAGATCCAAACACTGAAAGGCTGCAGTTGTCCACTCGTGCCACCAGGAACAGCCACCAAGTCCACATATGCACAGGGAGTGACAACTATATTATGGCTGTGGCTGGCCAAAGGCTATTTCACAACTAAAGATCTCAGAGATGTTAACACGTGGGCCCGGAAGTCCCTTGAGTACAGTACCATCATCGTCTTTTTGTAGGATATGGGCAGAGAAACTGAGCCATAGGCCAGTCACATGCAAAGTAAAGAGGTAAGCCTGGAATCAGACCCAGGCCGTTGGGGGATTCAGAAGTCACATTCTTAACCTTTAGGCTATATAACCTCCCAAGTGAGCTTGGTCTGGGTCATCCAGCAACTTGAACAATTTTTGGACAAGGCCAGCTTCTTTATAGTTCGTGAAACTGCTTTGCTTGGAGCTTTTTCTCTTCGATGATGGACAGCAGGCTGGGTTTCTCCTGGTATGTTTTGTTCCTCTCTGGTATTTCATCCATGGTACTCACATATTTCGCTGGTTTGGGCATGAAAACTTCAATCACTGCAATTTGTTTGAAAGCAGCTGTTAATGCTAATGCCAGTTTCTTTCAGTGGACCCAGGGTATTAGCCTCAGGTCTGTTTTACTGGTCATTATTGATTGTGTATTGCCTATCTGAGCGCTGCTTGAAGCACTTGCAGCAGATCTCCAGCCACCTGGCTCTCCAGGATTCCCTGGGGAAGGGACCCACTGGGAAATGACATAAGGGCGCAAAGACAACTATTAGTGATTGTTACGTTGCAGGAGGGACATGTGCTGGACATGCTGGTGACTCCAGCTGAGAGCTATTGAGCATTGCCTCTGGACAAGACAGGCTTGGGGGGTCGGGCTGGGGGGAGTTGGACAACCCCATGGGAGGAGGTACCATTTCAGGACCTACTGCAAGTCGGGTATGGCTTCAGAAGCGGAAATGGGATGCTGGGAGGAAACCTATGAAAAGACCAGAGCAGACAAATGAAAGGCCTTATAAACGGGGAAATGTGAAATGTTTTCATTCTTAATTCCATAGAACTAAAGCCATTTCTCATGCTCTAAACTATATAACCAAGGACAGAAAGGCACTAAACCACTTGATTTTTTTTTTTTAAGATTTTATTTATTTATTTGACAGAGAGAGATCACAAGTAGGCAGGCAGAGAGAGAGGAGAAAGCAGGCTCCCTGCTAAGCAGAGAGCCCCATGCGGAACTCAATCCCAGGATCCTGAGATCATGACTGAGCCGAAGGCAGAGGCTTAACCCACTGAGCCACCCAGGCGCCCTAAACCACTTGATTTTTAAAGGGGGAATTTTCTATCTCCCTGGGGTGGGTCATGCAAGGACTATCAAATGGTTTAGCTTTTAACTTCAGAAAGACTTCCCTCGTCCCAGGTTTCTGCTAAACACTCAAAATTATTTTTACTTTGAGAAGAAACTGTCACACAACCACATCTTGGTATCATGATTTCTTTTGGCTCCTTGAACAGTTGATTCTAGTTTAAGTCCATATGGTAGAAGTCTGTGGTGCGAAGACAGTCCCAAAAGCCCAATAACTTCTTAGTTTTCCTAGAGCCCTGTGGTCCTACTCTTGACTGCTGCCCTGTGTTCCTAAAGAAAAACAGTAGGGTCCAGCCTCTGTGTTTTGAAGTTTTCGGTGGCTGGTTAACCAGATGCCAGGATGCTGTGCTTTCAAGCCCCCACCAACACAGAAGATACAGCAGCTTTTTCCATGTTCCTGACAAATTGGAAGGTATTTTGTGTGGGGTTTTTTGTTGTTGTTGTTGTTTTGTTTTTTCACATTCTCTGCTTCATATCTCTCCCTGGAAAGGTTGGTCAGTTGTTCAGCCAATGTCTGGCCTCTGCAGCTAGAGCAGCTTAGAAGCCTGTAAATAGTTTCTGCCACATTTGGACCCTCACAAACAAAACTTCTAAGCATTGGAAATGAAAAACTTGAGGTGAAGATTGCCAACTGAGAGCGGGCATCCGGTCTCCCCGGGAATGAATTCATGGGACTCTATAAGAAGAAAGCCACTGTTCATGGCTGACCTATGTGTGGACAGCCAAAGGAAGAACACAATCCAGAAGTTCTTTTCTCAGACTTTCCTAAGTGGCAAGGGGAGCAGTTGTGAAACTTGACTTGGTTTTCTTTCTGAGCAATCAGATTCTCTTTTTCCTCCCTAACTTGGGTGCCCCTTTGGAGTGAGAGGACAAGCATATATTTCAGTGTGTATCACATATCATAAAGTACTTGACTTGAAATTCCATAATGTAGCCCACCCAGAAGTACTTCATTATCATCTTTAATCTCCTACAGTCCCATTTTGTCTTTCTCCAGAGAGTAGTAAGGAGTCTAGAAATAGAAAGCTGAGGCCAAGTGATGGTGCAAGTGTGGGTTATAGTAAAAGGTATAGTAAAAATCTGTTGTTTGCTCCCTGGCATGCATCCCCCTTCTTTCTGGTAACCATACCTTGAGTTCCTCTGGGAAACTGCCAGCTCGCCTTTGTTCTCAGCCATCTGGTTTGGATGGGATTAAGCCCAACCCTAGCTCCTGGGTGAGTTTTCAGCAGCCTAAATAGATCAGAGTATCCCACTCCTGTGACCACATGTTTGGTTCCAACTGTGCAGGTGGCCAGAGCTGGTGCAATCCGAGGGAGCTACAAAACAGGCAGGGCATGGACTCTCCCGTGCTATAAAAATGTAAGGCTGGAAGTGGGCTAGCCTGTTTTGCTACTGTAAGGAGAGCCAGCCTGAAGCCAAGCCATCCACCCCTGTGGAGTGTTCAGTTGTACTAGCCAATACATTCCTTTTCTTTTTCCTTATTCAAGTATTTGTAAGTTGGATTTTCTGTCAACTATATCAGAATTTGAAGCCAGGAAGTGAAGTGTGGCAAATTGTAGACCCTTGATTATGGAATTGGCTGAATCAGGATCGTGAGGAGAGCCTATGTCCTGGACTAGAGTGATCGTAGGGATGACATTCGTCCCTAAAGGAAAAATAATCTTAACTTTCCCTATAAGGGCATTTTATGGTGGTTGCACACAGCTCTTTTGTGACGTTCCATTTATAGAACTTGGCCACAAGGCCGCACCTACTTAGAAGGAAATCAAAGAAAGTCTTGATGCTGGGTGGCAATGCAATTGACCAAAAGTTGTGGCTCTCCTCTAAGGAGGAGAATTAAATAGGTATTGGAGGACAAGGTAGAGTCTTTACTATAGTTGACCATTAGCAGTTTCTGCTTTGTGATACTGGAATAGTTGGTTTTTGCATTGTCTAGTGTAGATTGGGACCTGTAGTTCATGTCTCCCTGGGCTGCAAAATTAAAGGATTTGGACAAAAAATTCAGGCTGTAGGATGGATTGATTATAAGTTGAAGCCTTTGTAAGTCTCACCAGAAGGAGAGATTTACTTTGAAACTAACACCTCTAAAAACTAAGCAAACATAAAATGGAAATGCTTTCTTCTTGTATAGTTCCAAGCAGACTGAGGGCAGTAGTCGGGATCCTCGACTGAATGGAAAAGCCACATTTCTTTCTACAGCTAAGTTAGTTCAAGCAAAATAAGGAACATGGGAAAGATTAGGTCCTGGAATAAGTGTGATCTCCCAAGCCTCTTCTAGAATCTTCTTATTATACCCTCCCAACCTCTCCGAAGGGACATCCTTGCCTTTCAAAAAGATGCAGCTGGTGTGCAGTCCTCTGGCATGGTAGCTGTTCCTCTCCTCTCTGGGTCATTGTTTTGTATTCCCCCGCAGACAGAGGCCAATATGGAAGGAGAAATCCTTAATTATAACCATCCCAAACCTGTACTATAAATGAAAAGCTATTGTAATTAGCTAGATCTCTACTACTAACCCATGGAATTGACCAATGTATTAATCAGGGTTCTCTAAACAGAACTAAAAGGGCGTACATATAGAAAGAGAAATAGATTTGTTTTTTCTTGTCTTTTAAAAAATATTTTTATTTAAATTCCATTAGCCAACTTATAGCACATTATTAGTTTCAGGTGTGGTGTTCAGTAATTTATCAGTTGCATATAACGCCCAGTGGTCATCACATCATATACTGTCCTTTATGCCCATCACACAATTACCCCACCCACCTCCCCTCCAGCAACCCTCAGTTTTCATAGTTAAGAGCCTCTCATGGTTTTTCTCCCTCTCTGAGCACTTCCCATTCTGTTTTCCCCTCCCTTCCGTACAGTCCTCTGCCCTGTTTCTTATATTCCATGTATGAGTAAAACCATCTGATAATTGTCTTTCTCTGATTAACTTATTTCACTCCGCATAATACCCTCCAGTTCAAAATAGATTTATTATATGGAATTGGCTCATGTGATTATGGAGTCTGACAATTCTAGATGTGCATGCAAGGTGAGACAGCAAGCTAGAAACCCAGGGGAGTGATGTTTCAGTTCAAGTCTGAAGGAATGTCCTAGTTCAAAGGTGGTCAAGGAAGACAAATTCTTACTCTGGGGAGAGTCATGCTTTTTGTTCTTTTTAGGCCTTCAGTTAATTGGCTCTCACCCACCTATGTTGGGAGAGCAATCTGCTTTACTCAGTCTTCTAATTTAAATGTTACTCTCATCCAAAATACCCTCACAGAAACATCTAGTATAATGTTTGCCCAAATATCTGAACACTACCGGGCCCAGTCAAGTTAACACATAAAATTAAACATGTCAACCAAAACACACAGATGGGAGCCAACTGAAGTCATGAGGGTGGCACCTGGGTGGCTCAGTAGGTTAAGCATCTGCTTTCAGCTCAGGTCACAATCCCAGGATCCTGGGATCAAGTCCCATATCAGGCTTCCTACCCTATAGGAAGTCTACTTTTCCCTCTGCTTCTTCCCCTACTCATTCTCTCTCTCAAATAAAATCTTAAAAAAAAAAAAAAGTCACGAGAGATTCATATCTTAGAGAAATCCTCAGTGACAAAAACGGTTACCCAGGGGCACCTGGGTGGCTTAGTGGGTAAAAGCCTCTGCCTTTGGCTCAGATCATGATCCCAGGGTCCTGGGATCGAGCCCCACATCCGGCTCTCTGCTCCGTGAGGAGCCTGCTTCCTCCTCTCTCTCTGCCTGCCTCTGCCTACTTGTGATCGCTGTCTGTCAAATAAATAAAATCTTCAAAACAAACTAAAATAAAAGTCTCTTTTTAAAAAAAAAAAAATGGTTCCCCAACCCCTAAACCAGTCCTCAGAGCCCCGTCCCCCACCAGCCATAAGTTCTAGTGTGACAGCAACCAGCAGTGGCTTCTAAAGCTGTATGGTCCTCTAAAGAGGTTGGACAAGGGAGATCCACTTGGAGAGTGAAATTGAGACAACCCCAGACCTTCACTTCCCTGCAAGAGAGGGAGTCTTTGCCATTTCTGTCCAAAAAGATTGTAATATGTGTGAGGACTGATGGCCACTAGATGTTTCACATTCTCCCCTCTGCAATTTGGAATTTTTATTGCAGTTCTGTTTTCTCTCTCCTATTATATATAGGGTGTGGTTAAGCTCACTCTTTGCCCACAGATCACTGAACCATGAAGAGTTACTTGACATGATTTGCACATTGACATAAATATTGGACTTGGATCTAGCTTTAGTAACTGGATGAGCTCTTATATTATCTCCCTTTGGGAAAGGAATGTGGCCTGGATGTTTGGAAGCTGTGGGATGATGTTAGGTGGCCAGAGTTTGGACTATCCAACATTGCTTAGTCCTTGTATCTAATACTCCACATTTCCTTTGAGAGCTACTTGTCCTCATTCTGAGCTGTATGGTTTGGCTGGGATTGATACCCCTTTCCCCATTCCACCCTCTCAGCCAAAGTAATTGGTTCAGGAATGGGCATGTCAGTCCATTCGAGGGTGGGCCTCTGGCTTTTCACTAGGAATGCTAGAACTCCATCTCTCTTCCTCACTGGGCTAACTTACATGGGAATACGTCCCCATATATGGTGCCACAGGAGAAGGCAGCCCGAGAATCAAACTGGAAGTGGAGATGAGAGATGATCCTAGTAACATTTTCCTATCATTCTGCAGTCCTTCTGGCATGCTTAACTTTCCTCATTCCAACTGCAGCAGTAACAATTTCCCAAGTGATAGAATGTGAGGAAGTTCAAATGAGCACCTCCTGTTAGTGGTTTTGTCATCTTTTTCCAAACAGCTTTTCTCTTCGGTTACCTCCAACATGTGTGGTTCAAGTCTGCAGAACCATAGAATCGTGGCATCCGACACCTAAAAGGATCATAGAGATCAGCTAGTCCAGGGCCTCCCAAGGTGCCTGAGGAGGTAAGCAAAGTGATTTTTAGGTGATTCATGAATATTTTTTATTTTCATAAATATAATTATTATGATGAATCCTAGTAAAGTATAACCAGTACTTTCACATCAAACTGTGATTTCACAGATTTTATGTAATGCTTTTACTGAAGGGGAAATTGAAGCTTTGAGAGATTAATGGCTTATGTAGGGATTGCTCAGATGGTGAAGGAAGGGTGAGAAGAGATATTAAGTGTGGAATCTGATACCTGGGAGGGATCCTGAAGATCATGGAGCCACTTCCACACCCTCACCCACCTCCAATGTCAGAATTCCCTCCACAGCATCTCTCACAAAGGGCCATTCAGTCTCTGATTACCCCCACAGATGGGAAGCTTATCTCCATTTGAGGTAGCACATTCCATTTTGGCAGTTCTGAGAATTAGAAAATTCTCCCTTAAGAAAACTCTTCCTTACACTGCACAAAATCAGCCCCTTGCAGTTTCTTTCCATTTGGCTCCAATTCTTCCATCTGAATCCACTCCCCACCTTTGAATGTTCGAGTCAGTTACTCTGCCCCGCTCCAGTTCTCCCTCAACACATACACATGCGCACACATGCACTTAAATTTCATGCATGGAATGTGGTTTTGAATCACGCTGTCATTTTCTCATTCTTTTTTAATTTAATACTCAAACATCTTTATTGTTATTACACCTGTGTGTCTAGAGCATTCCTTACTATATAGGCAGCAAAGACTAAACCAGAGTTCTCCCACCCTTTGTCCTGGACTTCATGTCTCTCTTCAGGCTGCCTGAGATGACCACATCCCATGGCAGACCACTGAATGACAGTGTCCATCTTCTTTTTTAACCATCATTCCTTAATCAATAGCCTGACTGGTGGAGCCTCAGTGATTTGTAATTTATTCCTACTCCTTTTCATTCTGGTCTGTTGAGATTTTTTTTTTTTAATCTTGATTCTATCAGCAATTTTATTAAATCTGGGAATACTAGGGTGCCTGGGTGGCTTTGGTTAAGTGTCTGCCTTCGGCTCAGGTCTTGATGGAGTCCCATGTTCGACTCCCTGCTCAGCGGGGAGTCTGCTTCTTTCTCCCCCTTTGCTCCTCACCCCTGCTCATGCTCTCTCTCTCTCTCTCTCTCTCTCTCTCTCTGCTCCTTCCCCCACTCATTCCCTCTGTCTCTCAAATAAACAAAATATTTAAAATAAATAAATAAATCTGGGAGACATATAAATGTAGTAAATGAATAAAATGATAAACTTAGAGAACCTAGGATCCAAGAGATTTATGTAGACTGAAAATATTAATGGATTTAACATAGATTAATGAATGATAAAAAGGTATTTAGGAGGAGCGCCTGGGTGGCTCAGTGGATTAAGCCTCTGCCTTCAGCTCAGGTCATGGTTTCAGGGTCCTGGGATCAAGCCCTGCATCGGGCTCTCTGCTTGTTGGGGAACCTGCTTCCCCTTCTCTCTCTCTGCCTGTCTTCTCTGCCTACTTGCACTCTCTCTCTCTCTCTCTGTCAAATTTAAAAAAAAAATTCTTAAAAAAAAAAGGTATTTAGGAGATTATTTGACTTTCTCTTTTTTTTTTTTTTTTAATTATTTGACTTTCTTAATACAGTGTCCTAGCCTTGTCTACCTAATGTCCCTGCTGGTCAATATGAGAGGCAGAACATTGAGTTACACTAGTCAAAGGTTTCAAGATGGAATTTCTTACTAGTTTCTGCCTGCTACAGAAACAAAACTATCTTTGCCCCTGAAGCCTATCTAGTATACTGATAAAAGGAACTGGTTTGAGAGTTAAACAGAACTGAGTTCAAACCATGACTCTATGATTTACTAGTTATATAGTCTCTTACAAGCTATAGGGCCTCTTTGAGCCTCAATTAACCAAGGAAACATTATGGTATCCATTTCAGGGTTGTAAGAATTATATAAGATACATATGTAGCATCTGGCACATGACAGACTTTCAGTATACTATGACTATGATTGTTCCTAAAACTATTGATACATAAAATAATAAGAAAAATTGAAAATAAAAATTAGCCCATGAAGAATGGAGCTACCCATCATGACCTTGTATACTTTGGTCAGTTTCTGTCCTGAAGAATGGCAGTCGGGATACTCTGTTAATTTGGTGAAGAAAATTCCTAACCCTCTTACGCTTCCATGTTGGAAGGAGTGGCGCTTTGAGGGTTCAGGGATCAGCTCAGATGAAGGAGCCAGCAAAAACCATCTAGAGCTGTTTCCTTCATCAGTGGGCTAAACACTCTTTGGAAGCCATGGGGTGTCTCTGTCATAAGGAGGCCATTGACCCTGAGTGTCACCTCTAGAGGCATCAAAGTCCTTCTAGACTTGCCATCCTAGTGGCTTTGAGGGACTAAAAGACTTAGTGCAGAGACAGAAAAGTAGCAGTAGATGGGTTGTTTCTCTCCCAATGTACTGTTTTTTTTGTCAACCTGGGATTTGCCATTCTACCTGAATACAGTTTTAAATCTAAGAAGTTACTGGATGCATGTGTCTGGGCAGGCACAGGCTTCTAAGGATTGTGCTTTCAAACACTGGCAGGGCTTACCAGAGTTGGGCAAAGGTAGCCTCATCTGATCTGAGGATTACTGTCAGGCAGGAGGGGTTTAAAAATTTAAGTCCCAGTTTTTTCCCATGCAGGAAAACACCTGGCTTCCTACCCCATGAAATAGATGGCTTCAGTTGGCTTCCTTCTTGTTTCAGGTTTTTTGTTTTTGTTTTTGTTTTTTAAGATTTTATTTATTTATTTGACAGAGAGAGACCACAAATAGGCAGAGAGGCAGGCAGAGAGAGAGAGGAGGAGGAAGCAGGCGCCCCGCTGAGCAGAGAGTCCGATGCGGGACTCGATCCCAGGACCCTGGGATCATGACCCAAGCCAAAGTCAGAGGCCTGAACCCACTGAGCCACACAGGCATCCCTGTTTCAGGGTTTTTTAAGAGTTTTTCGATGTAGTAAGTTTTCTTCTTCATCAACAAAAGAGTAATCAGTGCCTAGCTATCCGTCTACTGGCCCCACTCTTAAGACTTGCAGAGCCTTCCAGATGTATCCCTTCTGGTAACCCCATGATTTACACCACCTCCCCCGACTGCCATTCCTTGAAGATTCAGTGTTCCCTTCTTGTGACAGGAGTAGGAACAGACTCTTGAAGGTTTTATGGTATTTAATTAGTCATTTATCTCTAGTCATTCAAAGCTGGGGTGTGCATGTGTGTATGTGCCTGTGCACAGGTGCATTGTGCCCTTTGCCACGTTGGTGGTCATGTTTCTTTTCCATTTGCTCAAGGTCACATTCAGAGTCTTTCCTCCCTGGGGTGGGGGGGTTGCACATTCATCACTTAACCTTCCTCTCATTTCCTTCTGTTAGGCTCACATAGCCCTTCCTGAGATATTACCGTTTTTCCATTTCTTCTTTGCTCCCTCCTTTCTTTTAATAACTCTGGGAGACAGGGAGGCACCTTGTAAAGTTAATTTCCTCTGAAGCATTCAAAGCAAAGGCATCTCTCAGCCCAGACACCACCACCCCTCTCCACCCCTCAGCGACGACACACTCCCCTCCTCAAAGCCTTAGTCACCCTGGGTTGTGCCCGCCGCCCAGGACTCTCCATGCCCGGGCTTCATCTCAGGGGCACAGTGAATTGCTCTGTCTAGTGACTCTTTGGTCTGGCTGTGGGGACCCTAGTTGGGAAGAATCTCCCCATTTATTTGCTCTGTTTCCTCCTCCCCTTTTGCACTGCCTCACTGCGCTCCCCCTCTTCACTGCTTTCTGCTTCTCTCTGGTACTTTCAGGACTCAGGGCCTGGCTGCCTGCCTGTCCCGGGGATGGCATTTCCTCTTCAAAGGTCTGTGGCCTCCGCCACCCAGCTCTACCAGGCACACAAGTCTTTGGAATTACTGTGGCTTTTGCTGCCTGCCTGCCTACTTGGAAGGCAAGGACAGTTTTTTAAATACCCCTTTGGTTTCTTGGGGTGAAGCTTTCCTCAATCCTGTTTTATTTATGTGAACATGATCTGTGGCTTTTGAATGTTTGCTTTTGAATGTTTGTGTTAATGGACTAAACTGAAAGCGTTTCCTCTTACCGGAGGAGAGAGGGCCGGCACACAGCTGGGGGCCAGGCTGCTCAACTCAGGCGAAACTGTCCCAAGAGGAACAAGTTGCCAGCCAAGGAGGTCTGGAGGCTCCAAGAGGAATTCACTGAGGCCTTCGTGGGCAGCCGCGGTCAGAGCAGGGATCATGCACTAGGCCGCAAGGCTCAAGCGATTCCTTAGATTAACAGGGAGGGCTAAACTGGAGACACCTATATTTTCGCTGAAACATTTTTTAAATTGTGCATGTATTTACCAAGCCTCTGTGTGGCTTTCAGCAGCTTAGGTGTCTCATCTTCCGCCCATATTCCCAGCCTTCTGGGTCTCTTCCGGCAATATTGAGAACTCCAGCTTGATCCCTGAATCAGCTGTAGGTGAACCATCATCTGAAAGAGCACACAATCCTAGCCCAGCTTGCTAATGTGCTTCCTGTGTATTTTTCTTCTCTCTTTCTCTCTTTCTGGTACCTCAGATAGAAACAAAGACCCAAAGGATGCGGCAAGCACAGTTTTTCATATCCAGTGACTAGATAACCTTGCACTGAAGTGAGGGAGAGAGTTAGGAGAGGAGCAACTGGGACCACACTGTGTGGAAGGAATGCCATCCTCAAATCTGCCATGAGGACAAAGAAAAGAGTAGAAGGCAGGGGCTCAGTCAGGGCTGTGCTCTCCTCAAGGGTTAACCCCACCATCCCACCACCACCAGTCAATAGCCTGTATAGCCTGGGGTCCAATGGCCCTGGAAATCTGTAAGCCCTTGAACTAAGGTGGGGCACCTACCTGGACAATTTGTGTGAGAATATGGGCATGACTGAGGAACACCTCTTTCTCCAAACAAGATGGACGAAGCAGAACTAATGGAGAATCTTTCTATAAGCTGAAGCAAATGGTGGATCTACCAGGACCATTGCCTCATTTATTAATCTTCTCAAATGAAGGAGCTGGCCATTGTTACAGTCTATAGAATGAACTGCGGCAGAGAAGACTTGATGTGGGGCTCCACCGGATACAGAAGTTACAGTTCTTGAGGTAGAATATTCCAGGGTCTCTTATTTAAATGATGAGTTCAGTGTTGGTGACCCGCTCCGTTCAATTTACACCTTCTCCTTGGGCAGCGTCTTCTAACTACTTGGCTTCATGCCCACTGGTAATTCCATATTCTGAATCTCTCTACTGAACTTGAGACCAGACACCTAACCTGAGATGAGAATCACAATGTACTCAGTGTGACCCACAGCTAATTTATCCTTTTCTCTACCTGCCTCTAACCAGCTCCTCCTGGGCCACCCACTGTCACCTCTAGTCATCCAGTTGCTCATACCAGAAACAGAGTTATCTTTGTCTCTTTCCTATAATACTTTAATCACCTAATCCTCTTCATTCTACCTCCCAAATATATGTTTATTCTGTGCGTATCTCTGTATCTCTGTGACCACCAAACCAGTTTAGGCTACTGTCTTGTCTTTTCTAACTACCTCATTGGTCCTCTGTCTGGTGTCTTGGCTTCTGTTCTTGACCCTTGGAATCCACTCTGTCTACACAGCATACCTAAATACCTAAAGTATAATCTGATCATATTTCTTGCCTGCCCAAAACCTTTGAGTAACTTTCTGTTGCTTTTCAGATAAAGTCCAAAATCCAAATTCCAACCTTGCTTACTCTTTGCAGCCTCATCTGTTACCAGGATAGAGACCTTGTCTTTCCATTTCATTGCTGCTCCCTCAGCACCTAGAACAATGTCTAGCAGAAGTATGCTCTCTATAAATAGTCATTGTATGGATGAATAAATGAATAAAGAGAATTCCTGTGCATTTAAGGATAACCAAGGAGAAGGAAGAAAGTGAAGACCAATATTAAAACCTCTCGGGGGGATGCCTGGGTGGCTCAGTCAGTTAGGTGTCTGCCTTCGGCTGAGGTCATGATCCCAGGGTCCTGGGATTGAGTTCTGCATAGCTCGGTGGGGAGCCTGCTTCTTCCTCTGCCTGCTGCTCGCCCTGCTTGTCCTCGCTCATTCGCTCACTCTTTCTGACAAATAAAATCTGAAAGAAAAAAAAAACGTCTCAGGATTATTATTCTTATTCTAAGACTCAAATATTTTAATCCCAGACCTGGGAAAGTGGAAAGATCTTGAACAAGCATTGTGCAAAATGTAACGAATAGGATGGTCTCCATTTTTCTCCCCCATAGGCTCCCCTTTTGGATGTGAGGAGCATGCTGTCTGTCAAGATTATCTGTATGACTGTGGGGACTGGGCAGGTTTACAAGGTGAAGGGAAGAAATGATGATTGAAAAGTTGAGTGTAGGGGATGGTTTTGTTTATTTGATTTTTAGCTAATGAGCATCCATTTCACTTCCTAACTGGACTTCAGTTTCCTTTTGAAGAAGGATCTCTTTCCTGTTGGATTCAGTTAGGTTTGTAATTAAGAACCTGCTCTCCCTTGAGGCCCAAGTTAAGCCAATAAAATGCTTTATCCCTAGAATTAGACTCTTGGGGGTTCCTGAGTGCCTCAGTTGATTAAGCATCTGACTCTTGGTGTCTGCTCAGGTCATGATCTTGGGGTCATAAGATCAAGCCCCCTGTCAGGCTTCATGCTGAGCATGGAGCCCTGCTTGAGATTCTCTCCCTCTGCCCCTTCCCCTGCTCACATGTGCTCTCTCTATCTCTCAGAAAAAAAAAGAGAGAGAAAAAAAAATTAGCTTTTAAGCATAGAGATCAAGAAACTTAAAAAAAAATTTGCTATGTGGAAGTGACCTTCCAGCCATACCATGCCTGCTGTGAGACCACCATGCTGTTCCTGGGGGCCCAGTCATCCATTAATTAAGTCAATAGTGGGCTCCCGGTAATTATCTGATAAGTTTCTTTTTTCATAATTTGGTCAGAGTTGTTTCTGTTACATACAACTGTTAGTATAATAATGGTGGTACAAGGGAACATTATCAGAATACAGTTCTGACATCTTTTAATGCTTTGGACCAAAGCCATTAAGTGAATCCAAGAATAAACACCACGTACTATTTGACCTTAGGAGTTCAATTATGACTGACTTTCCTAACATGGAAATGTGTAACATTCACATGTGCATCTTTATAAGGGTCAGTAGCTCAAAACATCACTGTTTTGATGGTCATCTCTATGAAAAAGAAATAAACCAAAACCCCACCTTCCATTTTGTCTTTCATTGTAGCCATAGTAAAAGGAAGGACTAAAAATGATGATCAGTCAGCCTTACTACTGGCCAGACAGAGACAAATTAAAATAAGTACCATGCTGTTGTCAGTCAGTTCTGCCAAAATTTTAAAAAACTGGCACTCTCCATTATTGATGAGAAAGTGAACAAAGGGTACTCTTTCATAGTTGGTAGAAATGCAAATTGGTCAATCTTCCTGGAAGGCAATTTGGCAGGGCCTATCAAAATTTAACCCATACATACCCTTGATCCAGCAGTTCTTTTTAGAAAGAAAAACAGCAAAAGGATATACAAGTATAAGAATGTTCATTGTGACATTAATTTGTACTATCAAAATATTAGAAACAACTTAAATGTTCCTTAATAGGCTGAATGTATTACGGTATAGTTCTGCTAACTCATGATTCTTTCAGGAGCCATTATAAAAAATGTGGTTGTATGTAGGTAATAGAAATAGAATCCATAATATTTTAGTAAGTGCAAAAAACAAGTTACAAAAAAGTGAATAAAAATTCTTTGAGGGACGCCTAGGTGGCTCAGTTGGCTAAGCAGCTGCCTTCAGCTCGGGTCATGATCCCAGCATCCTGGGACCGAGTCCCTCATGGGGCTCCTTGCTCAGCAGGGAGCCTGCTTCTCCCTCTGCCTCTGCCTGCCATTCTGTCTGCCTGTGCTCGATCTCTCTCTGACAAACAAATAAAATCTTAAAAAAAAAATTATTTGAAAAACACAAAGCTATACATAAACTTTGTGAGTATATGTATATATGTATGTATGTATATATGTCTCAGTATGCATAGAAAAGATTGAAAAGTGTCCAACTGAACAGTTACTGACTCTTGATGAATGGGGAGAAGCAATGGAATGGGAGGTAAAAAAGAGCAAGTTTGGTTTTATATTTTATATCTTTGGTATTACTTGATTTTTTATTGCCTTTGTGTTACTTTTATAATTTAAAAAAGCTGAATAACTTTGTCAACTTAAAAAAGAACAAAAAAATGAATAAAAACATAAAATGCAAAGAAATCATCAGAAACCAAAGTAACCTTTCCAGTGGTTTTGACCCACTTGTCTAGACAAGAGTGTAGTCGAGCCCAGTAGGTGGAAGCCGAGGGACAAGCTATACCCAGGACACAGCCAAGTTTCTGTAAGAGAACCACCCAGCCAGGCCCGAGGAGCTCCTCCTGGAAGCTTTACCCTGGACCGGGTGGAAATCACCCCCTACAGGAATTAGAATTGCACTTTTGATTGTTTTTATTGGCTCTGACCCTTCTTACCTTGAATACCTCCTTCTTTTGTTCATGAACATTAATTTGTCATCTTGTTTATGGCTGAAGCAAGATTCCTGTCTATCTAATGAAGTTAATGATTCTGACGTGAGTGTCTAACAGACAGTAATTAGAACATCTTTGGCTCATGGAGATGGCATAATACCACCAGGTGCCTGCTTTTTGTGCTGCCTTGTTTGGGCAGAAAGTTTATTTATTTGTATTCTACTTTATTCCAAAACACATTGTAGGTCAAATGCACTGTTTTTGTTTTTATATCAGAAAATGCTGAATGAAAGAAAAATAAGGGTATAAAAGCAAGATGAAGCCAACAGTGAAGTTGCCACACAGGCTACATGCTTACCTACAGTGTTATGTACTTAATCTGGTTCTGAGTTTCCTAGTGGCCAAGGTAAAGTAGACATGATCAGGTACAGAATTAAAGTGATAGTCTTTGTTTTCCTGAGCAATAAAAAAAGATTTCTCAGTGAGGATGGATATATACATATACATACATGCACATATATGGGGGGGGGTGCTGAGAAGGAATGTATTCTACTATAGTCTCGTGGCCTTGAGAGTGAATCCTGACTAATGTCAGTCAACTGATGGCCCTTTTCCAAGGCTGCAGTAGTTTCCTTCTTTCAAATGAACCTTGAGTCACTTTAACACCTTGAATTGTTGTCCCTCCTCTCCAAAGGAATGCTTGTCCCTTCTCTCAAAATCGTAAGCCTGGGGAAGAATGCTACTTTGTTCAAATTATTCTTGATTATTTTGGAACTTCCTAAAGCTCCTGTCATGTGGTTCCAAGTTTAACCATAGCCACTTTGGACATGGTTTTGTTTCCACAGGGATGTGTGTCAGCAACCACAGAGTGAGCTTCTTGTATTTTTATATCAATATGATACCCTTTGTTTATTTGTTCCTCAGAGGTTTCACTTTCGCTTATGTAATGGGTTATGGCATTTTACAGTCATTACCTCATGCTGGAATCTCCTTTTTCTTTGTACCTCCTGATGCGTCATATTCTTGACTTGACTCCCTTGGATCTCTCAGATACAGTGCTCTGAGCTGGTGGGTGGGAGTGGGTGGGAGCCAGATTATAGGATGACTTCTCCACCCTTCCTCACACAAGAGCTGCTTAGGTTTGTCACCATGCTGTTTTTGCACTCAGTCTTTTGGCATCTTTCAGAATGCAAACTGGCTTAAAACTACAGCCACTACCAAAAGCAGTGAGCTTAGATGGAGCTGGAAGACTCCAGGCTCCACTGCAGGGTTGGGCACAGCACAGGCAGAGTCTCCAAACTCTGGAGCTATACTGACTATTCCCACAGGGTCTGGAGCTGGAAGTGGTCAGTCTCCTATGTGTACTCCTATCCAAGCTTACACGAAGAAGATCTTAAAGGAAACCTACATCTCAAAATAGGACCTTTCCTTCACTGGGGGCTCATTTCCCTAAGATCCTCCATATTCTTATATACAGCTGTCTACTTAGATGTGTGATAAGCTTCTCAAGTTTAACATGCCCAAAACAGAACTCCTGTTTCATGTTCCTACCTGACCCCCACTCAAGTGTTATTCATCTGCTCTTCTCCATCTTGGAAAATGGCACCACCCTTCACCTAGTTGCTCAGTCCAAAAACAGGAATCATGCTCAATTCCTCCTTTTTTTTCCTTCACCTTTTACATGGAGGAAAAAAAAAAAAGTTAAATCCAAACATTTTTCTCCATAAGCACAGCCATCATCCTTTCTAAGTTTCTGTTGTCTTATGATTTGACAACTGAAATCACCAGTGAGGCTCCTTGCTTCCATTCTTGTCCCCACTATAATCCATTCCCACACCACACAGTGGCCAAGGTGACAGAACACACTTCTTCCTACACTTAAAACCTTTCAGTGACTTCCTGCTGCTCTCAGGGAAAAAGAAAAAAATCTCATTTCTCCTGCCCATCTCTCAGATCACTTTCATATCACTCTCCATGTCACTCATGGAACTCTGGACACACTGGATTCTTTATCTTCCTTGAAAATAACACATTATTTCTCATTCAGTGCCCTTGCACCTGCTATATACTTGGCTTAGGACGTGTTCTTTCACTTGACTTCCTATCATTGAGGTCTCACTTATTTGATGAAATCCTTGTTGGAATATATCTACTAAATAACCCTTTGACTCCTTCATATCACTTCTTATAATCAAAAAGATCTTGAGTATTAGTTTGTTCATTTGCTTATTATTTGCCTTCTTCATACAGAACACAAGGTCAGTAAAGACAGGGATTTTGTCTATTTTGTTCACAACTGTGTCTCTGGTGAATTTTTTAAATAAATAGGTATATGAAGTAATTGAGCAAATACTATAACACTGTGTCAGTTCAACTTAACAAACATTTATTAGGCATTTACTATGTACCAGGCACTTACCAGATGCTTTAGATTCAAAGATTAAATAAGCCTACTTCTTTCCCTTAATTCTGGAAATATTTTAGCCCTTTTCTCTAAATGCTGCCTTTATCACATATCTATTTTTTTCTTCGGGGCCTCTTTAACATCTCGTTTCCCATTTTTTGCCTTCCCCTTTTTTGCTGTGTCTTGAGTAATGTCTTCAGATTTATCTTTCAGTTCTCTAATTCTCTCTTTATCTGTATCTATTCTACTTGTATCCACTTCCTGTTTCTACTTTTAATGATTATACTTTTTAGTTTCAGAAGTAGTAGTTGGCTTTTTTCTCAATTCTGCCTGGTCTTTTTACATTCTGTTTATTCTTTTTTCATGTGTGGTTTTACCCCCCCCCCACCTTTCTATTGCTTTAGACATTTTAAACAGTTGATATTTTGTATACAAAAACAGTTGTATAATGCCTAATTCTGTTCATTGTGGTTTCTGCTGGCTTTTACTCAGGGTAGCTTGTGTGTTTCTTAGCATGGTTATAATTTTAATTGTGATCTTATGTTCAGTAGTACTTTATCTGTTAGATTCCTATAAAGCTGTGGAATGCCCTTCCACAAAAGATCTGCTTCTGCCAGGTACGCTCATGTGCTACCAACCTGGGGTCAATTTAAACTAATTTACAGCTGAAGTTTCCCAGGCCGTGTAGACAGTATAAATTTCAAATCCTACACTTGTATGAGAGAAAGACTATGTTTTAACTTCTTATGAAGCCAGGCTAAAATAGACAAAGTTTTTCATTTCTCTTCATTACAGATAGGCAGGCTTTTTTCCTACCTAGTCTATTCTTTCCTTTAGTAAGTATCATTTTGTGAGTCTCACTTTTATGCAGAATTCTCTATTCCAACTCTCCATCTTTTGAGGGCACTAAGCCCAGTCTCTTGTCTCCTATAATGCCCCTAAAACCAAGCTCAAAGTCACTGGGGGGTTAGATAGACTTTCCAAAGCAGTAGCGCTCCAGTGGCCGTCTACCATTTTGAATCCAGTCCGTGCACATACATGCATGTATGTGAAGAGGATTTCCCTAATTTGCATGAGAGTTTGGTTATGCATTTAAAAGTATATTTGTTATATCTTATCTAGGATATCCAGATGTTCTGTATATATAGCTAGAAACACAATATTCTGCCTTCTGTGAATATGTGATATAGTTCTGGGAGACATTAACATCCATTCATCCAACCATCAACATTTTTATTGGTTTTTCTGTATCACACACTAATAACCAGGTACACATAAAAATATGCTGAGAGGCATGCCCACACTGATGCAAGGATGTAGGTGTAAAAGAGACCGATCCTAACAGGGGGTCTGGAAAGGCTTTGTAGATAAAAAGGTGTTGGAGCTGGATAATAATAATAATACCTAACTTTTATCTTGTGCTTCCTCTGGACCAAGCACTGTGGCAGGTATTAACATGTATGGTCACATTCTCCTTCCAAGAAAGCATAAAATAGGTACTCTTCTTAGCATCTCAATTTTACAACTGAAATATTGAAAATTTGAGTAATGTTCCCCATCATACAGAAAGCAATTGGCTCTGCCTGGATATGAATTCAAGCAGTTTGAGTCCTGATGTAGGGCTTTCAGCTACTATGCTATATTGTGCTTGAACAGACAGGGGCTGGGGGAGGGCGTTCTGTCCAGGAAGAAAATAATGCCGATATCCTAGATAGTGAGGATTATTTGAAATAGTATAAGGAAAACCACATGACAAGAACTCCATAAATACCTACTTTATTTTCTCTTTGCCTTTGTACCATCAGCTTGTCATAAATTCCTTTAGGGAGGGAGCCATACTATATCCCTGAAGATAGCTTCAATAGCTTCACTCCCACAGAAGCTGGTATTGACTAGTGGCTAATCCCTTGGCTGATTTGTCAGTAGAACTGAATGCTATTTTGATAGTAGCTTTAGCACTTAGAATTGTATTGCAGGACATTTCTCGAAGCCCTTTTGTATCTGTCTGCTCAGTTTATCAGCACATCAGCTCTCGGAGGTAGGGCACATATCTGGCTATAGTGACAAATGTGAGTTTTAGTGAGGTGGGAATGGCGTTGTCTTGGGAGAAGGGTACGTGTGAACTCTGTGCAACTGGATGAAAAAGACCCACTGTGGGGCTCTAGATAGCCTCAGGAAAGAAGTGGTGGCAGGAGGCCAGGCTTCAAGGCCTGAATGGTCTCTCTAGTTCCAGTCTTGTCGTCAGCCATCTATATGAGAGCCATCTCTTTGAGTCTTAGCTGCCTCCGGATTCAGCCACTGCTAAATGCCTGAAGTGGGCTTCCCTTAACGTAGCTCGTCACACTTTGTGGTCAGCGTTCCTCTTTAGACTGAGCTCTGTGAGAGCAATGACTCCTTAGTCACGTAGTCACTTGTAACTCCAGCTTCTACAACATATGTGACACAGAAGGTGATCAAATATCAAGTAAACAAATGATGAATGAATTATTTGGATAAAAAGGAAAGAAGAGAGGAGAAACAAGGTTGGTGTCGTAGATTCCGATCTAAGGGATGGGGAGAGGAAGCAAGCAGGAGCCATGAGAAGGTTGAGCCAGAGAGATGGGCCCGCCAGAGAGCACCACTCGATGAGCCAGGTGTGGTCATGTCTGATTACAAAGCACTTTAAGAGTCAGGGGGCTTCCCCCATGACTTTAATCACAGCCTGTCCTTTCCATTTATTTGGCCCCACCTGATTTTAAAGGCAGCACACACATAAAATGTAGCACTGGCTTTGCCCAAAGGGCCACAAATTCCGGAGAGCTGAGAAAGCTGGATTAGTGGCATGTGTATCTGTGAGATTTCACCCGGTGAGGGATTGCAGAGCCCTTTGTGAACACGGCCCAAGTCAGCTTTCATCTGCAAAATAAGCCTCCGTTCTTTTGGGATCCCCTTTCTCTCCCTCTTCAAAGTCCTTGGTCAAAGTTCAGCCTCTTGTACTGGCTTGAACATCCACATGCTTTTCTGGGTTTGCCTCTGGGGGCAGCTTGCCCTTCCTCTCACCCTGGTACTTCCCTTTCCTTCTGCCTTGCTCAGGGTCTACTTCAGCAGACCTTCCACAGACCAGAGAAGCCACAGGCTGCCAGGAAACAGCCCTTTCTTTTGTCTGGAGCATTATGATCCAGGGTTAGATTTGGTCCAAGGAACAGCATGATTAGATCAGCAAATCAACCCAAAAGTTATAGAAACAAGATGTGCTTACCCACCATTACGCAGGGATGCTGTGGTTCTTTCCACTTGGTTGAATGACCTACATTAAAACTTTCGGATCCTGGGTGCAGGTAGAGCCTTTGTGATCAGCAAGATGGGGGTCTGAACACACATCCCATGAGAGAACCAGCTCAGCCGTAGCTCATCTCATGTCTGAAGCGTCTCCTCACCCAACTATGAAAATGACCTAATTGTGTACAGACAACAGCAATTGTACAGGGAAAATAATACAGTAATGCAAATATTCGAACCAAATTGGAAAAGCAAAGCAAGAAGGAGCCAGAAAACATTAGATCATTCAAATTGCAACCTGGCCAAGACAGCATCTGGGCGTGCATCCTCTGTCCAGCTTTTGTTCACATACCATCCCTAATGCTCCTTTGCATTTATAGAATCACGGCTTGGTATTTGCACAAAACCCTTTGTGTGACTGCATTCTAAGGAACAAGGTTCTCACAGTGTCCCTTCAGAAGGGTCAGAGAATTCCCCAGTGGAATGCTTTAATAGGCCTCTGGTTCAGAAAGGGCCTTTCTCTCACTGAAGGGAGGGGTGGGGAACTGATGTACCTTTGGCCAGCATATATGTTCTATTTGTGTGGCCATGGCAGCCATGCCCTTTTTCCTTCCTCACAGGGTCATTTCCACCTTAGTTCTGAAAACAAAAAACAATTGATTAAAAAAAAAATAAAACACCTTCCTGACTGAAACCTTGGATCCGCTCTTTGGACCTGGACAAGAAGCAGGGAAGTTCCCACTCTGCAATATCCTAAAGCTGGTTCAAGGTCTCCTGAGAGTCTGAGGAATAATGTGGTCTCCCTTGGCCTTCTTATTTGCGTGTGTCCAGTGAGTGGTCCCCACCCCCTTCTATGGGGAAGTCACAGGCCTGGAGGCTGCAGCCTTGGCAGAACCCCGCTCTGTCCACTGCATAATCTTGGGCAGGACAGATGCCTCTGAAAGCCTTGGATCTGTCTTGGCTTAAAGCAGAATAATCATACTGCCTCCCGGGATTTGTGAGTATGAAATCTTAGAAAGAGCTCCTGAGAGCACCTGGCCACCTACAAAGTATTCCAGAAGTGGCAGGTTTTCTTGTTATCACCACTTGGGCTAGCCCGCAGCCTCCTAGCTGCCACCTCAGTAGATCATCCGGTAGCTCAGCAGAAGTCCATTGAGAATGGCGTTTTACCCGGTGAATTCCTTCCCCCTTCAACTAGTGAGTGCTGGACTTTCCTATAGGAACAGGAGCCAATCAATCACTGCACAACCCCAGCTTACTAGTTGATTGAGATGTCTTCGTTTCTGAGGCATCTGCCTGTGTCAGGACAGAGGAAGCCCTTAAAAAGCCTGGGCTCCGGGGAGGAGAGAGGAGCAGAAGGGAAAGAGGGACCTCAGACAGACCAACCCACCTTTACCTGCATCGTGGCAGCCCATGCCTCCAAACCCAGCCGGTTCCCTGGAGGCACACCCGGGAGAAGGAGTCACCGCACAGGTCGCACGGGGCCACAGATAGGTTCCCCAGCAACCTAGCAGCCAGGGGCCACGCGAAGTAGAGTAGGAGAAACACCAGTCCTGGATTCAAGTCCCTCCACTCTGCCTTTCCAGCCGTGTCACTTGGGCTCGAGGCTGTCTTCCGGGAGGGTGGAGGCCTTCATTGGTAAAATGGAGCTAATCCCTCCGCTAGTCCGGCGCCGAGGATGAGAGGGGCCGCGGCGGGCACGGCGCCTGGACGTGCGGAGGGAGCGCGCGGGGACGGCAGGGACGCGCGGACCCCGCAGCCCCGAGTCTCGCGCGGTAGCAGGCGGGCCGGGAGGGGCCAGGAGCCCCCCTTCCCCCACAGCCACGCGCGGTCCTCCGGTCCTGTGGAGCTGGCCGCGACAAGACCTCCCGCGGGGACCCGCCCCGGCGCGGTCGCCTTAGCCGCTCTATGTTGCACAAGGCCGGGAGCGCGGCCCCGGGGTCTCCAGCGCCCCCGGCGGGAGCTCCCCGGCAGGGACGGCCGGCCGCTGGCGTGGAGAGCAGTAGCCTTAGTCCTGCAGGAGCCCCGCGCCCGCCAGAAGGCTCATGGGTCCATGGATGGGGGCTCTGCTTAGTCACAAGTGTTCCAACCCAGTTTGTTCTAAAACTATTAGAGAGGAAAGAGAAGAAAAAATTTAAAGAATCAAGTGTATGTTTGTATTTGTTACCATGGGATTCGGTTCAACTGTATACAATGTCGTTTTTCTGTTTGGGGGGGTGGGTTTTGGGGTTTTCTTTCTTTTTTTTAAACCTTCTGAGCTGTGTACTGCAGTAGACAAAGATTACACCATGTTTGTGTTGAAGTGTTGCTATGGAAGTGCATATGGTTTTATTTGGTGGAAATTTGCAGGGAATTTAAAGGAAGTCCTATGCATGCATGGCAAACAAACGTGAAGTTTCAGAAAACAGGCATCCAGACAAATACTGGAATTAAGTGTGCTGGGGGTGGGGGGGAGGTGCTTTTGACAATAACCTAAAATCTGGAATGCTGGTGCGTGAGTGCAGCTCCTCCTGCCCAGGTCCTAACCCAGGAGGCAGGGAGTTAGAGTCAGACAGTGGAGTTTAATCGGATCTGCCGCTAACTGGCCAGGTGTCTTTGGCCAAGTTACGGGCCATGGCTGACCTTTTTTTCCTATCTCTGAAGCAGAGAGCAGTTACCTGCTCATCACTCTTATTGAGAAAAAAACAAGATAACAGGCCATAAACACCATACATAAAAAGTATTCATTAAATGAGCCATCATTCTGGAATGGTAACAGCATTCTGTTTGTGCTCCAAGGCTATGGGCTCGTTCATCAAACTATCTTTTGGGCTTTGAGGTTTGGAGTGCTTTGGGGAAACCAAGGTGTTTGGTGCTGGCCATACTTGGTTTTGTGTACAGTTGTCGTCAGACTGGACAATTGCTGAAAAGTCTGTACTCCAGCTCTCAGAGGTCACCCCCTGAAAGCAATAAGGATGCTGAGTCTCAGCAAGTTAATGAAAACACCGTCAGGAGCAACAGTGTGTCCCTCTCAGTGTTTGGCTCTGATCTCCCCACTTGATGTTGCCAGCGGTGGTCCGCATAGGCCTGAGTACCTCCAAGAGGACAGAAGGCCCATCTTTGAAGTGCTCACACCTGCTTCCTACTCGGAATGAACACTTTGGAGGGCTGGATAATTATTATAATTGTAATGTTTTAAAATCTTCATTTATATCTGCAAGTTTAATTCATGTAGATCGAAATCTTCCAGGAAAATGCTCCGTATACATTTTTTGTATGGCTTGCGTTTTGAAAGATTCACAGACCTGTTGAAAGGCTGTCTGCCCTACCCTACCCAACCCCCTTTTCTCCAATACACACACTGGTGGTTGGCAGAGCACACGGAGAGGTTGTGCTAACCTTTATCAAGTTACTGGATCTAACTGGGCCTCTGTTTTCTGATCTGGAAAATGAAGATGTTGGATTAGGTGATTTCTGAAGTCCTTCTAGACCTACGTGGTTATGACAGTATACCATTCATCTACCTTGAATAGAGTACAAGAGATCTCTTTCAGCATTCTAGACTGTTGATGTTTTAACCTACATTAGGAAACAATGCAGAAAAAAGTCTGTATCCTCCCTCAACCTGAATGTTCTAGTTTCTCTTAGCTCCTTGAAGGGCCTTTAAAAAAAAAAAAAAAAAAAAGGCATCTAAAATATACTGACTCACCCATGCTTTTCATGGGCATGAGGCCTTGCCCCAACCTGGGGACTTCACAGTTGGACAGTTGGGCAAATTGTTCCTCATGCTGCCGGCGCATGCGTAGCAGTGATTGAATGAACTTCTTGTCTTTGCGTCTGCTTTCTTAGTACCTTCATTAGGACTGAAGTCACTTTCTAAAACAAAGAAACAGTAGAAAAGGGGAGGGGGGGGGCCTAACCAATTTTGTCTTTAAACTCTATGCCATATAACTTTGTCTTCATTCTGTCTATAATTCAGTTGAAGTTTTTTTCCTGACAAAATTAAGGGACATATATTCACTCAGTCAGTCTCATAATAGAACGGTCAGCATGTGTGTTTAGATGGGAAATGTGTAAATCTCTTTTTATGTATCCATTATTGCTACAATGGTAAACTTGAAAAAAAATTGTCTGCCACAAATGGCTACTGGCACCAGTCATCTCATTAGTGCAATAAATATTGCCTCTCACGTTAACACATTAGCATGTTTTGCTGGCTAATGATGTTAACTGTGTGTCTAAGGATAGGATTACTAATGACTCTCAAAGCTCCTAACTATTCGCCTTCTTTCTGCCCCATAACTATCATGGTCCTGGGTCACACACTGGCCAAGGCAGAGGAATGAAAGCCAGCCTGCCGGCTCTGCACCCAACTGTGTGTCACACACCGACTGTGTGACTTTGGACAAGCCTTTACACTTTCTGGACCTGGGGTTCCTCCCCTGAAAAACAAAGGACCCCTGATGTTTGCTTATCTTGTCACCTGATGTTTGCTTATCTTCTATTCAGTCATTCGGGGTGAACATTCCATTTTTTGCCCTCTTCAGATTCCAGCCAGTTGAGCTCGTGGGCCTTTATGAAAACTTCCCCAATGGGCATTTTTCCTCTCAATTCTCTTTTTTAGAGAAGTTTCCAGGAAGCAATATGGAATACAGCCAAACAGGGTGGTGGATGGTTATCAGAGTGGCCTCCACAGGCTCCTGGGCCCGAGAACCAGGAGCCCTTGCTGATATAGACTAAAAATCGGCTCTGGCCTTGGCAGACTCACCTCTGTCCTTAACTAGCCTTGGGAATATGTGGTCCTCCCCCTGCATCTTTTCCTTTTGCCTACAGTGGGTATATAACATCTTTCAGTAAGTACCAGACTGAGAAGTCACTGTAAGATAGCACACCTTAGAGAGGACTCTGCAACTCATCAGAGAAAATCTTTATAAAGCATTTAAATGGAATATTCTTTCAGGACTTGGGATCAGGTTTGTTTTCAGCTTCTCCTGTAAGCTCTTTATTCTTCTGCTCCTATGCTTATTCTTCATTTCTTTTCTCTCCTTCCACATGCTAAGTGGAAAGCCAGGGGATGATTTTTGGATTATCTTGAGTTTTCAGTAAAATTTTGCTGCTTAATTACCCAAATGAGATCAGGAGACCCCGGAGCCACTAAATGTATTTGTTACAGGTTGTCACATAGGAAGGCGTTCTTCTGGGGGCCCATGCAGTGAAGCCTTCCAGGAGAGGGCCTCAGTGGAGAGTAGGAATGCGACCGGCCAAAGCAAGAAGCAAAGTATTATTCTAGTAAAGCAGAGTCTGCCATAGGACACATGCTCTGCCCTTCCCCTTCTGCTGGACCCAGTGCCGGCAGCATGTGGTGCTTGAGAAAGGCCTTTCTGGAAGGGCAAACCACAAGAATGCAGTCCTGCGTGTTGCCTCCTGAGCCACTCAGGGCAGTGATGATCGGCCCCACATGAATGTGCCGATTGGTTCTGCCACTTAGCAGCTCATATCTGGAAATAGATACTTGTGTCATTGCCAGACTAGGGATGGGGGTGAGGTTGGGGACTGATTTGACAGTTAGGGATTTCAGAGTCATAAGTGGGCAGCCCAAGCTGGACACCGTGTCCAACTCTGCCCTGTTGGTACGTTGTTCCTGCCCTGTGTGTGACGGTTCCTTTCCCAAACGGGTATTTTGCCCCAAGTCTCAGGGCAGAAGAGAGCAAACAAACAGATGGAATACATTAACTCCATCTCTTTTTGTAGGCCGTCTGCTGATATTAGTTAAAGCTGCTTAGCTCTTTACTTGGAAGTAGTTTTGACTCCACTTTAAAAGTCACATTTGCAAAGGGAATGCAAACCAGTGCTCTGTCATGATTCCTCATGTTCAGGGAATTCTGATTTGAATTGTTGGAGGACTGAAGGAGGCCTCGAGCAGCATGTGGCCCTGAGCTGTGGCCGCAGAGATGCTGATCCGACGCAGGGCTGCTGTGCCTTTCTCCCCTCTCCTCACTCCGGTGTGACTTTTTGCCCAGACCTCAACCCAGGGCTGCTGGTTTTCATCACTTCTTCAGCTGGAGGTGCGTTTTCGCCAGCTGTGGACTCTTTAAGGCATTTACAGAGCTGCCGAGAGGAATTCCAGGTTCTTGAGGGCAAGGTGGAGAGACTGCATACCACATACAAGACCTCCAAGTGGCGCGGACAGGGCTTTCACTGACCCAAGGATATTGTTACATATCCACTGAAATGCGGTAACGTGGGTGCATCTCCCCAGCATCATGGTGAATGAAAGGAGCAAGACACGAGAGAGTGGGTCGTAGGATACTTTCCATAAAGCCTACATAAACAGACGAAACTAATCTAGTCTGTTCAGGAGTCAGAAGAGGGGTTATCCTTGTTGAGGGGATGGGTCGTGTCTGGAAAGTTGCCGGAGAGGGACTCCCGGGAAACTGGTGATGTTCTGTTTCTTGATCAGATTGCTGGTTAATACAGGTGTGTTCAGCTTATGAAGACTGATCCAGCTGTAAACATACTTACAGTATATGCGCTTTGCTGTATGTACATGATATTTGAATAAAAATAATTAACTAAGAGGCAGGTTTATGTACAATGATGTGGAACTATCTCTAAGGTATTTGGTTAAAAGGGAAATGCTCTTAACAGAGCAATATGTAGAATATGCTCTTCATTGTGTAGAAAATATTTGTGTAGGTATGTGATTGTATATGGAAGGCTACTGAGAAGACTGGTTGCCCTGTGGTGCTCGGAGACAGAGGTAGGAGGAGAGCTTGCTTTTTACCCCATGTCTTTTTGTGCCTTTTGAATTTTGTATCGTATGTATGAGTAGGATGTTCAAATTATTACTAACATTACTCATTAAAACATTAGTGAAAGAAGATATTATGCTAAGTGAAATAAGCCGCAGAAGGACACAGAAAGACAAATACTGTATGATTTCATTTATATGAGGAACTTTAGTCAGTTCATAGAGAGAACATAAAACGGCGGCTGCCAGGGGCTGGTGGGAGGAGGGGATGGGGATTTTTTGTTTAATGCATGCGACGTTTCAGTAGGGAAGATGAGAAAAGTTCTGGAGTTGGATGGTGGTGGTGGTTGCACACTGCCTGCATGGACTGTCGGGGTAGAGAATGGTGGGGTTGATAGGATTCCTGTTTAAATAGAGAGGTCACAGAACATCTCGGTAAGTGACAATTCTGAGTAGATATTAGCAGAATAAGGAAGGATCCAGCCTTGCAAAAATTAGAAGAGCTTTTCTGACAAAGGAAGTAGAATATTATGAGATCCCAAGTTGGAAGGCTTCTTGTAGGTGAATAAGGAGGAGATTGGAATGTATATAGAAAGTTCTAGAAAAATGGGGAAGAAACTATGAGGAGTTTTTTCTGCTGAGGATTGGGACTCAGGAAGGTGCGAGGAGGAGGGTGTAGAGTGGAGGAAAGGAATTTTACTTTTCACCTCATTTCCTTCTATCCTGAGTTACTTGCCATAAGCATGTACTGTATTATTTTTTTAAAAGCAAGTTAATAAAAATTAAGAAATTTTAATAGTAAGAAATCTAATAACCTTTTCTTCTTTCAAGAATCAGCTGGTCTCAACTCTCCAGTCTGTTTTCATGAAACAAAAGAGTAATGTAATTTATATCTGCTCACTGGTCTGAAAATAGGGCCAATGTAGGCTTTGTCTCCTGTCTATTCAGCCATCTTTTTCTTTGAGCCGGTAATACTGTTTTTCAGTGCCTTTCAGTGAAATCCTTGAATCCTCTCTTCCATTAGGATTATTTTTACTTTTTGTAAAAAAAAAAAAAAGTGGGGGGCGCTTTCAAATTCATATGGGATTCTTACCCTATAGGCACTACTGTGACAGAAGCACAAGGAGACACGTGTCTGCCCTTTCCAACTGAGGAGAAGAGGAGAGGCAATGGGAACTAAGGGGCTGACACAGAAGGAAGAAATCAAGCACTGTGCCAGCCAGACGTTCCCAAGGCCCCTTGGGGCTGGGTGCTTTCCTTCTGTGGGGCTCACTCTGTGCCCGGTGCTTTGTCTAAGTTGGGCAGGACTGAGAGTTTCCCTGAGGAGTGTTCTGAAAGGTAGAGAGAGGTTCACCTTGTCCAAACAGAATTCCAACAATGGAAAGACCGCTTGGACTCAACTCTTCAAGTCAAGACAACTGATGATGTGTTCTAGGAGAGATCTCAAAACCAGCTCCAAGGCAGTGTGGGTGGCGGTTTTGATCTGGAAGTCTCCCGGCATTTTCAGTCCTTTAAACTGACCTGGAATCAGCAAGGAGGAACAGAGGCATCTGATCTGTGCTTGGCCTGCCTTGCTGATAACTTCATTGCCTACCTGGCCACAGGGGAAATAAGTGACTAACCAATGGGAACTCTACACGGGGCTGTTTGAAAGCCCAGCCCGTGCTCCCACTGTCTCTTCCCGGTCCCCTGTGCTTATTCTCTGCTCATTTTGATACCTCTTTCCATCCTGGAAGAAGTCTGCAGTTGAAACTTTGTCTTTGGCATCTGGCCAGATGTGGCACTTGAGTTTCTTCTCATCCCAGTCTTGCCATCCCCGCTGTGGGTATGCCGTGGCCCAAGTCGTCCTCGTCCAGACAGCTCTGCACACTGAAGGGGATGTCTTCCGTGTAGGTTGAACTCCCACAGTCCTGTTCCAAGAACACTTCCTCTGTCCCCCATCACTTTGTGTTTAGAAAACTCACTCTTTGCCAACTATGAGCAATAATATCAGTCATACACTAGTATTTCTCAAGTGCTTATTCTTTGTCAGGCATTGTTCGGAATACTTCACGTGGATTGACTCATTGACTCACTGAACCTTCATCACGACTCTCTGAACCTGGTGTGGTTACTGTCCCTGTTCACAGATGAGAAGGGCAAGGCACAGAGACAGAAGCTTGCCCAGCTTCCCTTCTGCCCCGGCTCTCTGCTCCCTGCCAGCCTTTCCCTGTGTATGTGGTGGCCCCTGCTGAATAATCTCCCTGGATCTCCTCTCACATCCTGAGCAAAAAAATGTGTCCCCGGATTCCTCCTGCCAGCTCCATCTGTGAAGCATGTGGGCCGATGTTTGAATAAGAATGACTAAAGGAGAAAGCGATTTTATGAACTTCAGACTGTGAACTCAAGGAAGAGAGTGAGTCAGGCCTCCACATTCCTGAAATATTTTCAGGAGGCTCAGTGACCTCAGACAATAAGAACCTGAGGCCAAGCTCTCTGGACATCCTTGGGAGGCCCCCCACATGGAAGAACATGGGGACAGACACTCTGCACCGGGTTCCCGTGTGCACTGTGTGGGGCTGAACGTCATGAGCCAGAGCAGCCCAGGACTGTCCAGAGTACCTCCTTGCTTTTGCCCAGGCTGTTCCCTCTGCCTGGAATGCCCTTCCCCGAGCCCTTGTCAGCTTACCCTCCAAGGCTTGACTGATGTGTTGCCTTCTCTCCAGGCAGAAGCAGAGGCTCTGCAGTCTGGCTCCCCAGGTCTTTGTGCTTGCCTCTCTCAGCCCCCAAACACCTGGCCCCTAGAGAAAATGACTTTCCACATGTCTGCCCTGTTATACCTGCTGAGCTTGGTGACAGCTCCCAGGCTGGGGGGAGGGGGGAATGTCCTGTCCTGGGTGGTGGGAGATGTGGGTTCTAGTTCCATTTCTGGCCTTGGCCATGCAATGTAACCTCCCACAACTTCCATTCCTCATGAATTAAAATGATTTGTTTTGATCTTCCGTTCCCACAGACAGTGACCTCCTAAAGTACAGGGACCTTTAATCCCTGGTACTATTCTCACGGAGACATAGGCACATGTTCTATTAAGTATGTTCCAGTAATCACAGACAGATTTTTCTCTTCAGCTTATACTACCATCCATCCCTCTCCTTACCAAGTTTAACCTCCTAGCTGGCATGGTGTACAAACCATTCACAAAGGGAAGTATCATCCACTAAACCAAACGTGGGTGATTTTTTGTGTGTGCACATTTTGGGGACAGAACAACCCAAAGCTGTACGAGGCCCAGTTCTGACACCACACAGGTGAATCGTGGAAAATGACTCAAGATGAACCATGTGGTACCTCAGAAAGTCTCCCAAGATCTTAGACCAAGGAAGAAGCAAAAGGTTGTACGTGGAGCCTGTTCCATGACTCTCCTCTCCTGAGAGGAGAGTCACAGGCATGAGAATTCTCTTAATAGTTACACCACTTTCCAAAAGGAGCAATCACTGAAGGATGGAATGAGAGCATGCAGCTAAGCAGGCTGTGAATTTGGGCCTAAAGGCCATGATTTGGATGCTCCGGTCCCCCAACTTCTTGGGGAAAGTGCTTTCAATTGTTCTCCCCAAACACTTGTTAAACCTACTGAGACTGGCAACAGCACCAACACCGAGGGAAAAGTCCTGCCCTAGTGTTGGGAGGTATGGTTTCTAGTCCTATCTCTGGCACTGACAAAGTCAGTGGCCTTGGCCATGTCATATAACCTCCCATGTCACCTCATCTGTGGCATGAGGAGGGTGGACTGGTAACGAAGTAAACTGAGGTTCTAGGACTCTCCTGCCCTTCCGTGTCACCTACATAAATGTTTCTCCAGTGACCAATCTGGCACTCGCCCCAGCCTCTACTTCTACATGTAACAAGGCTGTCACCTCAGAGTTCCACAAGGTGTGGGTAAACGCAGGTACATATGGCACATATTCGATCAGGCAAATGGGATTTTTATTACCTAATGGGTTTAAAATCCATTTGCAGGCTAGGCAGGGGAAGCCCTCTTCCTCCATCCCCTTCTTTTTTTCTTTTTCCTTTTTTAAGATTGATTTATTTCAGCGATAGAGAGCAGAGTGGGAAGGGGCGGAGCGAGAGAGACTTTCAAGTAGACTCCATGCCCAGTGCGGAGTCTGACACAGGGTTCATCCCTTCTTTCTTTTTCCTTTTTTAAGATTGATTTATTTCAGCGATACAGAGCACAGTGGGAAGGGGCAGAGGGAGAGAGAATTTCAAGTAGACTCCATGCCCAGTGTGGAGTCTGACACAGGGGTTCATCCCACAACCCAGAGACCATGACCTGAGCTGAAATCAAGAGTTGGACATTTAACTGACTGAGCTACTCAGGTGCCCCCATCCCATCCCTCCCATTCTTGCCTCCATTCTGGTCTGATGGCCCATCCCTATCTCCCCTGCCCAGTGGTGGTCTTTTCTTCATTCTGGCTGACCAGTGGAAGCTGCCTGAGGAAGCCAACTTCTGCCATCCTAACTGAGCTGCCCTGGTTCGCCTTGCTGCACCTGCCAGATGCCTTCTGCAACCTTCCAGGAAGTTAATGATATCCCCTTGGGCAGAAGAGCTCTTTAATAATTTACCAGAGTAGATAAAGAAAAAAGCATACTTCTCTACTTGGAGGCCGATTAGGCTGGCAATTCAGACAGTATGGATGGAGTTAAGATGGACTTCAAGTTCAAACCCAGCTTTTTTCTGTAGGAATCCTGCCTTACAACTATGCACATAAAGTCTTATCAGAACCCCCATTCACATACTTAAACTCCCCAGCCCTCCTGGATGAGCAGTACTTTAGGCTTTCTTCACTTCTCAGGAGAATTAGCTATATATATTAAAAAACAAACAAACAAACCAGCAAACAAACCATCAAAAACCCAACACCAAAATACCCTGGGACAAAACAAGACTTAAACATTTAAGGAACTCTAGAGCAAGAAAAGTTATTTTACATTTTCTGACATCTTGGGTTCTTTATTAGAATTTGAGAAACTATTTTTTTTTTTTTTTTGCAGGGAATTATATATTTCACTGAGTCAAAAGTACAGACTTTGAGAGACAGCATGGTACAGTGCTAAAAAAAACACATACTTTGGAATGAGAAACCTAGGTTGAAATCTTACTTTCAACTATGTGTGAGATCTCGAGGAACTTATTGAGATTCTCTGAACCTCACTTTCCTTATCTCTAAAATGAAAGTAATAATTCTGTCCTTGGGATATTTTTCATGAGTCGTAAATATGAAAAGAATCACCTGCCACACAGTAGACAATAAATGATTTATCCTCCTCTTCCTCCTCCTCATCAGGCTTGCCTATATCCAGAGAAAATTGGATTCTTTGTGAAGTCATGAGAAAAAATACTCCCTTTTAAACATGTAACAGTGAAATTTAATAAGGATAAATAGAGCAGACTGTAAGACTGGAGGTCCCCAGTGAATCACACATCCTGATACTCAAGAACTTGTGCAGTTCCCTCCTGCATTGACTCCGGGTTTGACCATGTGACTTGTCTGGGCCAAGTCACTGTGAAGCCCTCACAGGCTTACTAGGTGCTTGCATACTGGGACTGTCCTCTTGGAACATGCCCTTTTAGTAGCCAGCTGTTGGTCTCTAAAGAAGCTCAGGCTAAACTACTGAATGATGAGACGCTGCAAGAAGAGAGACCTGGGAGATAAGAGGCCATCTTGGACGTTTCAGCCCCAGCCCAAGCTCCTGGCTCAGTGAATCATGGCCTGAATAACCACCCAGCTGCACCCGGTCGACAAACAAAATCATGACAAATAATGAGTCCTCTCTGTGAAGTCTTTGGACTTTGTTTTAAGCCACCAAATTTTGGAAGGGTTTGTTACACAAATGCCAAATCCTAAATTTACATTAAGGAAGTCAATAACACAAGTGGAAGTGGTGGGTTATCCTTATAGAGGTCATATGAAGTAGACCACGAGATTTCAGTTAACAGTTATTATATTAATAAGTATTGACATACTGCTAAGTAATTAAATGCAAGCTGAACCTGCTTTCATTAAATGAATGTATTGGTTAACTAACCACATGGTTATTAAGTGCCAGTGGTGAGCAGGCTTAGTGCTGGTGTCTGAGGGTACTGAGACAGACCCAATTCTACTGGACCATATTGTCTCTTGGATTCTGAAATTTAAGTCTGTACTTGTGTTGGAAGCTGGGAAGATAAGAGAGTAAGTGCTCATCGTTTAGTAGGGAAGGTGGATTTGTAAATAAAAGTGGGCTTAGATTCCCTAAGGAAGTTGATAGGCTTCCTGGCACTGGCACTCCAGGAAGATCTAGAGGGCTCTGTGAACTCACCAATATCCTGTTTTTAGAGGGGCCTTGGCAAAGGTGTATCTGGAAGCAAGCAACCCGGGAACAAAGGCCTGAAGACTAGACCATGTGAGGAATAATTGTACCTACTATAAGTGTTTACCCAGGGGTGAAAAAAAAAAAAAAAAACCCAGAAAAGAAGAAAAGAAAGAAAAGAAAGGCTGAGAGTGCACATGGGGATGAAGCACGTAATTCAGAGGACTTAAATATGACATGTGGAAGAGGATTAAATTCATTCTCAGGACTGCCAGGAGGAGAACAATTAACAGTTACTAAAAATTATAGGGAGATGGATTTCAAGTTCATATTCAGAACAGCTAACACGTTTGAAGCATGAACTACAGAAAGAGGCAGAGCAGACACCATCTCTTATGGGTGAGAAAGGCTCGGGTCACTCTTTGCCAAACATGTGAGGAAGGGGCTCCAGGGGTAGGTAGAGCCAGGAACCTCTAAGTCTCTCCCACGTGTAGGGTCCCCCAGTTCACCTCTGAGGTTCTATCATTTTTATTCTGACTGAATCATATTAAGAAGTAAAACAGATGACACCTGCCCACCAACAGTGAGTGGGAGAACTGTCCATCAATGATGACAGGAAACTGAGCCCAAAGATTAGGAACATGAGAATTCAAGCCTCAGAAACTCATAGCCGCTGCCTCTGATGTCTCTCACCACTTTGAAGGGATCATGAGAACTTGAGTTTTCCGGGGATTATTTATCACACCCTGGGGGCAGACTCAGAGGAGGAGGTCAGGCAAATAAATAGAAGCCTGTGGATTTCGCAAGCGTGACAGTTTAGGATGAAGGAGGGAAGAGAACTAAGCAAGTGTAAGGAAGCCATCTGGCATTTCTGATTGGGTATTACAGCCTTATGCCAGAACCATCACCAAAGAACCCTACTGGCTCTCTCTTGCTCCTCTCACCCTTTTGACTGCCAAACTATAGGGGAGGAGATCTTTGCAGAATGTGGGTCCCATTTCCTGTGGGTAGGTCCTGTGGTGCCAACAGCACCAGGACTAGAACTTCAGGTTCCTAGGTCTGTGGGAAACAGATTTGGGAGGTCAAGTTTAGGATTCCCTGGAGGCTTGCGACGATGGGTCCTGTCTAAGGTTGTCTTTCACTTATTGTCACTGGCTGTGAGTGGGAAGGGAGATAGTTGCAGAGTGCCCGCTGACCAACAATTTCCAGGTTCTCCATGCTTTTGCACACCTGCCTTTGTATGTGCTGTTGTCACTACCCGCCTTGCCCTTTCTCTCTTCCCCTTTTCTACCAAGGCCTGACTTCCAGACTGCACCCCATGTAAAACCTTCTCCAACTCTCTCAGGCTGAGGCAGCCTCACACCTTCATTGTACTATTCAGCACACCTTACTGTAACTAGACTGTGAGGCCAGAGGCTGAGTCTTGTTCATCTCATTATTCCTCCAAAGAAGTGGCACAGAACCCAGAGTGTCTCAGATGCTCAGTACACATGGGTCAAAGGTATGAATCCCTTTTCCCTCCCCACACGGGTGGCATGCTCACAAGTGTTCTGTGCGGGGTACGTGCCTGTGTCATGGGTACGTTCACATGTGCTCTGTTCTGTGCCAGGCACGTGCCTGTGTCATGTGCACGCCCACCTGTGCTTTGTTCTGGGCCGGGCACGTGCCTGCATCATGCCTGCGTCATGCGCTCACGTGTGCTCTGTTCTGTGCAAGGTACGTGCCTGCATCATGCGCGCGTTCACGTGTGCTCTGTTCTGTGTGGGGTACGTGCCTGCGTCATGCGCACGTTGACGTGTGCTCTCTTCTATGTGGGGTACGGGCCTGCGTCATGTGCGCGTTCAGGTGTGCTCTCTTCTATGTGGGGTACGGGCCTGCGTCATGTGCGCGTTCACGTGTGCTCCATTCTGTGCGGCCTACGTGCTTGCATTATCGCTATGGCCCATCTCTCTCCAGTTTGAATGCGACTTTCTGATCAGAAGTAACCTCATCCTGAAGTAAACGAAACAAAGGAAAATGCGGTTTCCATTTGCCCCATCCAGGACAGGCAAGCCCTGGCACCTGTGGGAGGAGATTGGTCTGACCCGACCACCTGAGCGGACCAGGAACCCTCCAGGGAGAGGGGCCGGTCGTAGCAAAAGCGCTCAAGCCGCTGACCCAGCACAAAGACTGTACTGTGGGGAAACTCAATATAAGGGTGTGTGCCTTGCTCTACGGGAACGCGATATACAAAATACAAAGTCATAAAGTAGATAAACCTGGGATGGTTATTGACTTTACAAGAGAGCTCGCCAGCAGGTTCCTCTAAATAGCCAGCTCCCACAGTCCACTTAAACTGTGATTTTATTTTCAGAAGTTTGATATTACACACCGGTTTTCAGGAGAAACATAAATAGGTCCCTGAGGAGCCTGGCGGTGCAGTGAGTCTGGCCAACAGCTCCTTGACCAGGCCTTGAGGTGAGCAGGCCTTGAGCTGCTGTGCCTGCTAGAGGAGCTCCCTCCATGTCTGCTCATGGAGTCCACCTGTTTCCAATGGTACATGCCATAGGAAGAAGCAGACCCCATCTGGACTTTCTTATCTCTATCTGCATGTCCTGATGTAATGCTCAGCAAACTTTCCTATAAAGGGGACATAGAATTTATAGCAGCTACTCACTCATTTATTCAAGAATGTTTACGATGTACTTTCTACGTGCATGACACCATGCTAGACACGCCAAAGTAGAGAAGACAAACTATAAGATGTGTTCCTGTTCTCTCAAATCTCAGTCTAATAAGATGAGCCCTTGGATATCATTGGTTCTAGAAAGGCTGTATTTTTATCCTTTAACATCTCTGAAATCAAGATGCATTTTACTGTTAGTGGTATGATGTAGTTGGCCATAATTGGATGGATTTTTCTTAGTGGTGTGGAAAATGGTGGTATATCTTAAGAATCATCAAAGTCTTAGATGATGTAGGGTATAAGAAAGTGCTAAGTAATGGTTTAATGCCATAGGACTCCAGGTGGGATTTGATATCTGAAGGATAAAATTGGGCCCCTTTGTGAGTAAACTTCATGGAATTCCCTTTTCAGAGAATGTATATCATAAGTTTAAAATAATGTCGTTTTTCCATAGTTATCCAGGGAAGCTGGGCTAGACTGGTCTTGCCCTTCCTTCATTCTGGGAGTGAGGAATGTGTAGTTGTGTAGTCCTGATTCTCTTCCATGCAGATCATGGGAAAACCAGACGAGCAATGTAGTGGGAACAACTGTGGGTAGCAGCCCTTGAGGAATGAGGACCTTGGTTTTTGATTCTGTGACACCTAGATGGCAAGTCCTTACTGAGCTATATACCCCCTATGGTTCAGCAATGTGCCTGGCTTATAACAAATAGTAATTATAAACAGCAACTCTGTGTGTGTGTATGTACAATAGATAGATATAAATGTATGTGCAGATATATGTCAATGAATGAATGTCTGTTACTTGGGCCAAAAATTCATTACAAAAGAAGTTCGATGTGACTGCTAATCTTGACTTTTGGGCCCCAATCCAGAACAACTTCTTAGAGTCTGTCTAATGTTACAGGGGATTTCTTCCCTTTCTTTTTTTGGCTTCACCATTCCTCACCTAAAAAAGCAGTGGCTCCTGTTGCCGGTGCTGAAGGATTGCCATGTTCCATTTATTTCAATGGCTAGGTTCCCACAGCATGCCAAGAGATCTGGTCTCTGGCATCTGGGAGCATAAAGAGAATGTACAGCTTCTAGGCAGGTGACCGTGGCAGTTAAAGATGTCCTTAGGAGCATATGCAGATACCCAGAATGGTGTAAGCCAAATCCATGGATATAATGAAATCACCCAAATCCTCTAATTCATTAAATATTGATGTAGCATATAAAGACTGAATTACTTATTAATACTCACCCATATCGAACGTAAAGACTCTTGGCTATTTAGTTAATGCCTTTTTTTTTTTTTTTTTAAGATTTTATTGATTTATTTGACAGAGATCACAAGTAGGCAGAGAGGCAGGCAGAGAGAGACAGGAAGGGAAGCAGGCTCCCTGCTGAACAGAAAGCCTGATATGGGGCCCAATCCCAGGACCCTGGGATCATGACCTGAGCCGAAGTCAGAGGCTTTAACCCACTGAGTCACCCAGGTGCCCCAATGCCTTTTCTTGACCTTCACTTTGATTGTGAGGGCAATCCTCATAGTTCATTTGAGTCTGGAGGAAAAGATGGGGTTATGGAGCCGGCATAGAGCTGTCCCTGTGGCCTTTTATTTCCATGTCACATTACTGCCTTCCAGCTTTCAACTCCTGGACAAGAAAGCTGTGCACAGCTAACGGGGAGTATGAGCATTACTCTGGGAGGAACCGGAAGCTATTAAGGGCTGCTCTCCTACAAGAATCTGACCTGTGGCACAAACACGGGAGCATCAGGTGGCAGTAACCAAGTTTCCCGGGCTACTTCTCTCTCTCTGGGCTTTTTGCCTTTGCCACTGGGTCCAAGTCGTCCCTAGGGTTGCCTTGGGTGACCCACCAGTAGGTCAAGCCTCAGCTGGGTCCTGTCAGCCTGAGCTGATCCTGTCATGTGGGAGAAGCAGATAGCATTAATCTCCTGCTGGGATGGTGAGGTGGCTGCATTCCCCCATTTCCAGCTCATATCGGGTGATATCAGTGCTAATTCACCCTCTGCAGGCCAGCAGCTCTGATCACTGTGGCAGTGGGGGATTTCCAGAGGTAACTCCCATAGAAGGAAACAGGCCTGTCCCCATCACCAGGGCCTGTCTCCTGCAGGCCCCTGCTGAGGGCTGCTTTTCCTCTTATCAGCCGTAAGTGCAAAAGTGAATATGCAGAATGGCTTTTACAATTCGGGTCTTGTCGGAGGCTCTAAGTTTGCTGATTTTGATAGTATTCCTAGGCTTTGAATACTTTGGTGTTTTTCAATTTGGGATGTAAATCCAAGTAGCAAACTCCTACTCATCCCTCAGAACTCTGTTCAGATATTTTGTCCTCTGTGAAGCTTTCTCTGGCTACCTTGTATATTCTCATATTCCTAGGTTTTCTGGCATGGTTGCAGTGCACCAGAATTATTTGTATATATTGATATCTCTGCTAGATGTGACAGCCTTAAGGCCAGAGACCAGGTCTCTTTATTTCCTTATTTGTCACTCCATGTCTGGCTGGCCCATGGCCTATCAAGGGCTATATACTTACTAGTGTTAAGTAAATAACTGGAAGTTTCATTCCTGCCAAATATCTGTTTGTTGCTTTATTCACTCATATCTAAAGTACTTTCTTCTCATTTGGAAACAGTTATTGCTATGCTATTTATAAAGCCCATAGACATCAGAAAGGGCCAAGGGTAAAATCATCAGTTGGGATGATTTGAGTTATAAGTGACATTTGGCCTAACAAAAATAGCTTGAACAATAGGAGATTTATCAATACACCAAACAGGAGGTCTGGCTGTCAGGTGAGGCCGGGGTTGGGTTATTGAGCAGCTTAGTGATCTCCTCAGAGACACAGGGGCTTTTCACTTTTCTGCTTCACCATTGTCAATGTCAATGACACCTCCGTTCTGGGCTCAAGAGGAGTTATGTCCAGCAAAGAGGAAAGGTATTTCCTCTTCCAGTCTCTTGTTGTTATCAAGGACCCCTTTCTCAGAACCCTTCCCTCCCCCACAAGATTTCTCCTTGAGAATCACTGATCAGGACCTCTCTCTGATAAGGGAAGGAGCCTCAAGCTGGCTAAAGCCAGGCCTGAGGCAAACCCTGATGTTAGAGTGGAGACAGGATTTCCTTTGTCAGATGGGAGGGAGAATGCCTGACCAGAATGGGGGCTCTGGTAGTCAAGGAAATGGGGGAGTGGCTGTTGGATGGGCATCCAGAAGTGTGTGTCACACCAAGTATTTAAATAAATTATGGCACATCAATAATATAAGGAAAGTCTATAAAATGATTACAGTGACTAAAGGAGAACGGCATAGATCAACCTTAACTGACTTCCAAGATGTAGTAAATGTAAAAGTCTATGTATAGTCTAATATATTTTTAAGAAATGCAAGTTAGGAGGGGTGCCTGGGTGGCTCAGTGGGTTGGGGCCTCTGCCTTTGGCTTGGGTCGTGGTCTCAGGGTCCTGGGATCGGGCCCCGGGTCGGGCTCTCTGCTCAGCGGGGAGCCTGCTTCTCCTTCTCTCTCTCTGTCTGACTCTCTGCCTACTTGCAGTCTTTCTCTGTCAAAATAAATAAATTAAAAAAAAAAAAAAAGGAATGCAAGTTAAGTATCCCCAAAATCTATGAGTAATACACACTATGCCCTTAAAAGTAGCCATGTGGGGGCACCTGGGTGGCTCAGAGGGCTAAGCCTCTGCTTTCGGCTCAGGTCATGATCCCAGAGTCCTGGGATCAAGCCCCGCATTGGGCTCGCTGCTCAGCAGGGAGCCTGCTTCCCTTCCTCTCTCTCTGCCTGCCTCTCTGCCTACTTGTGATCTCTGTCAAACAAATAAATAAAATCTTAAAAAAAAAAAAAAAAGTAGCCATGTGTGTGAGTGTGTGAGTATAGGCACATGCATTTACTAAAGGGGAATGTTTACTAGGGACCTTCATTTTTTGACATTCTGTATTTTTTTATATTGTTCTCATATAAGTATGCCTTCCTTTTGTTAAGAAAAACCCCCAGACGTTAAAGAGAACACTGTAAATAGCTAAGTATCATTCTGAATGCAAGAAGTCAATTAAAAGACGTGGGCTCCTTTCTAAGAACAAACTGATTCGGATATAGGAAGAAACTTTCTGAAAGTTTTGCTCATGAGCCCAGAATTTAAAGTCCCTCCATGAATGAGCAACTTTTTTTTTGTTGTTTTTAAGCTAGCAAATCTCCTTTATGGAAGATCAAAATTTTTACCACGTCGAATCACTCTCTGTTTGCTGGAGAAGGGCGTCCTCCTTGCTGTGGGATGCTGACAATGCTGACTCGCCTATAGAAAAATCCATTGGCAGAAGTCTTCCCAGAAGCCACGTTGACACCAAGAACCAGCCAAACCTCCGCGTAGCCCAAGTGCTTCCCTGTGTCCAAATGCGTCATCAGTCAAGGATAAGCTGGGAGAATAAATCCTCTGAGGTCTACCTTCCACTCTTCCACTGGATGTCTAACTATAACTACTTAGACAAGTTCTCGGACTCCCTGGAGTTTATTGAATGTCTCTGAAAAATGAGATTTATGGGACATCCCTTGAAGGAAGGACTTCATGTTGTCTAAAAAACAAAATTCTATATAAGAAAATTAAAAAAAAAAAAAAATTCTAGAGCGAACGCACGGCTATCTGTTGTGATTACCCTTGGAAGGCTCTTCGATTACCACAAAAATAGATGGTTAGATTCAGTGAGAGTTCAGGATGCAGTGTTTATCTTTGATCAACTTATCCAGTGTCTGTTGGAAAATGTGACATGATATTATAAATGGAATAGGTATACCTCTACTCAAAAATACACAGACTGTTATTGTATAAGGAAGCTGGAAAGCGAGGTCGTGTTTACAGTCCCACGCCATTTGAAACGAATGAAGCAGTCTCTATTCTTTCCTGGGCTTATGACACAGTGTTTCCATGCCAAAAGTTATTTTTCTAAGCACTCTCATAGTAAAAGTGGTGCTCTAGGCTGTGCCATTTTAAGAAAGGACCTGAATTTTTAGAGATCATCTCTAAACATACACACACACACACACACACACACACACATCTCTTCTTCCTCAGTCTGTGTCAGTGAATGGCAGAGCACACGCTCTGAGGAAGCTAGAACTCAGTTCCCACCACATAGAAACCGTAGTCCACCTCTGCCAGATCCATAAAATGTTCAAACGAAGCCAGAAATTTGGACTTTTCAAAAAACTGCTCAGCCTTCAAATCTTGGCAACAGATTTCAGTTTCTATAAACCCTGTGCCAATTGAACAAAACATGTCTATTAGCCCAGTCCTGCCCAAGCCACCAACCTGGGAACGCTGCCCTGGGACAATGTAGAATAAACTTGCTTTCTCTTCTCCATGAAGATCTGGAGATGTTGGAAGATAGTTCACATGTTCCCTCTCAATGTATTCTTAGTTGGTACTCACTCATTGACAAAATTCTTCAAGGAGTTTAAAATCTCAGGGGAATAATGAAATATCTAGTCACAGTATAGTGGTGTTGGTGCTATTATGAGGGTCTGTGTGAAGGGCGAGAGGAACAAGTACTATTTGTCTGTCTCGGGGTGTGTGCAAGTGATGGATTCTGTCCTGTGTCCATGTAGATTTAGAGAAAGCCTTTCTCTAGAGCTCTTTCAAGGCTCTCTCTCCACTCTCCCGCCCTGCAGCCATCTTAGCTAAAGTAGATCCTGCCAGTTCTGTAAGGAGCTTGGGTCATGTGCCAGGAGCATTTTGAGATGCCCACGAATCTGGTCAATGCAAAAATAAACTTTGGCACACATGCACAAGGACAATGACAGGCCTGGGGGCATCTTGGGTATAACTAGAAAAGCTTTTGCTTTTGCTGACTGTGCTCAAATTCATTGCGTTTTTAGAGAGTAGACATGAGTTTTTTGCCCCCTAAGATTCCACTACATAGGTACTATGATGGCTAATTTTATGTGTCCTCTTGACTAGATTATGATGGACATTTGTTTGGTCAAATACAAGTCTAGCTGTTGCTGTGATGGTATTTTAAAGATGTGATTGACTTTCAGTAAAACAGATTACTCTGTTATGTAGGTGGGCCTCATCTAATAAGTTGAAGGCCTTAAGAGAAAAGACTGAGGTTTCCCAAAGAAGAAGCAGTCTGGCCTCAAGACTGCACAACAGAAACCCTCCCTTTTTTCCAGCTTGCCTAGCCTGATCTATGGATCTAACTTTCACCTGAATTTACCTGTTGGCTTCCCCGAAGGATTCTGAGCTTGCCCGCCCCTATAATCCCATGAGCCAATTTCTTAAATCTTTCTCTTTCTCTTGGTGTGTGTGTGTGTGTGTGCATGTGTGTGTGCATGTGTGTGTGCATGTATATATATATATATACATATATCCTATTGGTTCTGTTTCTCTAGAGAACCCTAATATGGGTACCGTCTTCATGATACTTTCTGAAACCAAAGTAAAAATACGAGCAGCTTCAAATACTAAAGGTCTATAAGACTCCAAACCAGGTCGTGGAGGTATCTTTGACTTCTCTTAGTGACTGAGATGAGGAAGCTGTCATCGTTTATTTAAGAAATTTCCTACTCAAGCATCAAGGCCTTTGAATAGTTTCCAATCTATTTATCTTTGAAAACACTACTGAGGTGGCAAATCCCCCTAGAAGCCCTCTTTCATCCCAGCTTCACAGAGTTGATACCTTTCTCCTCAACCATCCTCTGTGCCTTATTATACTTATTACAACATATTTTGGGCTATGTGGAATAGACTACTAGTTCTCTCCTCTATAGTAACAGGTTCTCTAATTTTTAGCTGGTGACATGGTAGCCCAGCATATGAACTACATTTCCCAACCTTTCTTGCAGATAGGTGAGGTGATTTAAGGAATGGAGTCGACACATGGTGAACAAGATAGCAGAAGCTTGGGTTCCTGAAACCTTGGGGCATCACATCAGCCCGTACTGCCTACCTGGATTTTCACATGAGAGGGAAATAAACCTCAGTGTTACTCAAGTGATTTTTATTTAGTTTTCTGTTACCTGCAGCTGAATCTAACCTTAACTCCTTTTTGCTTATCTCTTCTACCAAAATGTAAAGGAACCTTGCTTCTTGGTCAGCTGCTGTATAGCATTGTGCCTAGACGATAGTTATGCCAGACAAGTGTCTATTGACTGGATGTATGAATGGAAGGACAGATGAATGACTAACGGCCTAGGGGAATCCCAAGGTGAAGTAGGAGGAACCCATTGTGCTAGAGAAGGGGTGCCTTCTAATTCAGCCTCAGTTTAAGACCACATTAATCTAAATTAATGAGCACCTACTGTATGGCAGGCACAGTATCAAGTGGTTCTTTGACAGTTGCAAAAAAGATAAAAATCTTTCCTCTCATAGAGGCTATTCTAGAAGTGGGAGGCATAATATATAAACAAGAAAATATCAGGTAGAGATGAAAACAAAATTGCTTGATATAATGAACTGCTTTAGACCAGGTGGCAAGGAAAGGTCTGAGAATGTTAACATTTATGCCTAGACCTGCATGACAAGAAGAAGCATAGATTAAGGGGCATTGAGGCAAGAGAGGCATTTGAGACAGAGGAACAGCTAGTGCAAAGGCCCTGAGGTAGACCTTAATGTGGCTTACTTCAAAGAGGAAAAGGCAGGTGGGATTATGGTGAGGGTGAGTGGGAAGAAGTAGGCAGGGTCCAGGACTTATATGACAAGTAAGGAGATGAATGTTATTCTAAGAGTAAGGGACAGCCATGGAGCCTTTGAGCCAAGAGTTCACATGCTCTGCTTCACATTTTTAAAGAATCACTCTGGTTCCCATAAGGAAAATGGATCCTTTCAGGAAACCAGTAATGTTTGGGTTTATGTATTGCTGTGTAACAAACAACACCCAAAACTTAGCGCCTGAAAATAACCACATTACTTTGCTCAGAATTTTATGGGTCAGGAACTCTGAGAAGGACTCAAGTGGTATTTCATCTCTGATTCACAAGACTTCAGCTTGGACAATCTACTTCCAAGATGGTTCCCTCCCACACATGTGGTTCCCATGAAGGTACCCCCTGGCCTTTCTCTTTCTCCACATGGCATCGTATTATCTAGGGCCCTCAGTGTGGCATGAGCTTCTCACAGCCTGCTGGTCTCGGGTAATTCTACTTCTTATATGGAAGCTTCTTACATGGAAGTTTCCAAGAGAAAAAAAGTAGGACCTTTAGCCATTGCCACAATTGGAACTGGCACCAGTGCATTGCTCCCTGGGTATTCATTGGTTAAAGCAGTCAAAGAGCCCACCTGGGTCCAAGAGGGTGGAAAAATAAACCCCATCTATGCCACAGGGTCACATTGCAGAAGGGACAAAGATATCATGTGGGGTGGAAAATACTACTGCAGCCACCTTTGGAGAAGACAGTTTGTCACAAGTGAGGCCATTTCAGTAATTCAGGCAATTACTGATGATGGCTTAGATTGGGGTGGTTGCACTTGACATGTGAAAGGGGTAGATTCAGCATATGTGAGCAGAGTATATGAGAATTGTAAAGCACTAACCAATGAATCTGAGTACTTGTTTAATTAAATTGCACTTTATAAGATTATATGGACGAGTATTGCCCACCACCAATAAAGTAAGTCACAAATAAGCCTGTTCTATCCATAGGACACATACATCATTGTCATGCTTCACAATGTGCTTTGTTTTGAAGGATGAGTTCTTTAGGGCAGGGACTTAATGAGGCCCAAATATTGGGATTATAGAGGGAGATGAAAGCATGGACCTACAGACTGAGATCCGGGGATTGCCACATCCTGTAACCAAGAGCACTTTAGAGAGGAAAGGGGACCTAACAATATTACCTTTCTGGAGGCTTCGTAGGGCTGAGTGCATTTGCCCACCCAGAGCCCTGAGTGGTGCTCACCTCATGTTTTCAGTTGCTTGAGAGACAAAGTTGTTCAGGTCTGGAAGTCAATGCATCAAAGAGAGCATATGAAAAAGAGTGTTTGTGGTGACAAATATAGCTGGAAGCTATTGTGCCATTTTAAAACAGGAGAGAACCATCCAGAGACTTGCCCAGAGTCACCCAGATAATTAATGGCAGAGCTGGTGCTAAAAGACGCGCCTCCCAATTCCAGTCTGGGGTTCTTTCCCCTGCAACACTTACCACCTGCCCGGGACAGGACTTAGTTCTGAACTGTGGTCCTACTGGTCCCTTGCTGTTGCTCATCTGACTTACAAATAGTATCCAGAGGGCAGAAGAAGCCTTGAACAAAACAAGTCTAGCCTCTGTGCTACAATACACTTTGCTAATTCTGACTCAGTTGCTTCTCTTTGCAAAGTGGGCAACACATGCGTTTAAGATGATTTAAGAATCATCACAGTGAGAACACTCACTGTGCTGCTACATGTCCCATAGAATATTTCTTAAAATTCACTAAATTCCTAAGATTCTGAGGTCACCCAAAGCAAAAACAGAAAACAGCTCAAGATGACCAGGGTCTTTGGGTTTGGAAAGCGAGAACAACACAAATCTTTGCTGTGCGTGGAGAGGTACATCTATATTATGATGAGTGCTTATATAGGTAACTTGTTTCTTATATGCAGGTGCATGGTGTTTGATTTTGTTTTCGCAGTACTGGAAGTAGGCAGAGCTCCATGCCACAGCTAGACAAAAGTTATATGTTCTAATTTGTATAATTTTGTTCTCAACTGCTCTGAATTTCTTCACTTTTTATAGCCAAAGGAAATGGACATAATTCACATCTGTTCATTTTTATTAATTGAGTACTCTTACTTAAATGGAATCAGCATTTATGCCTCTCTCTTACTGTATACACTACAGTACAATTAATGACCCAGAGATCCAGTATTTTCCCATGTCTGGTTTTGTTTCACATTGAGCTTCCGTGCGTACATATTACCTCCCTACACACTTAAAGTATCTATAACATTCTACGCTTTGATCTCTATGTAAGAAGCAATTTGCTGGGCTTCAGTGTCCTGAGGGAAAGACCTCAGGATTGCTGCCTGGGAATGTGAAAGTCTTTCCTGTGAATTTAGGTGTCCGTTCAACGGGACTGCACCCCAAAAACCTCACTCTTTCATTGTTTCACATGTTAACATCGCACTGACAAGTTTAACTGCATCCAAGGCTGCACGAGGTAGTGTTTCAGTTCCCAAATACCTTCAGATTTGAATGCCTCGGGCAAGAAAAACTGAAAGCTTAGGAGCCATAAGTTGTAATATTTCAGGCAAGACATTGGCAAGACATTGCCAAAATCAGAAGAGCCTTTGCGCATAGGTTTTACCATCACGTTTCCATTACCCTTTCTGCATTTCAGGAAGTCTTTGACATAGATGCTTAGGCAGTGCTTTGCTGTAGGTCTTCATTAAAGCAAATATTAAACTATTTTGAAAAATCACCGCGAGCATCCCCCTCCTCTTTTAAAGGACTTTCTCAATGCCTAAAGATTCAAGTACTCTCTTAACCAAGTACAGACTGAAATATTTCACTATGGATTTGAACAAGAGCCAAGAGGGTTGATGAAAGGAAAACTCCTCTATAAAAGGTTTATTGTCAGTGCTTTCTAAAGAGGTAGATTCTTCTAAAACAGGCTACCAACATTTTCACAAACATTGAAGCAGCCTTCTCAACCTCTCCTAGACCTGAGTTTGAGGTCTTTTCTTTTAGGAATGCTCTGCATCTAGCCTTTGACCTTCTGGATAGCCAACTCCATCTAACTGCTCCCTCCTCCATCAGTATAACGTATATTATAAAAAGGAAAGGGGGGATGGGGTGGCTAGGTCCTCACGCTATTGGAAAAGTACTTGAAATTCCTTGCATTCCTTTGCATTTAACAGCATGTTTACCTAATCACTGGCTTATTAGGATTAACACAAGTCATTGCTTCAAGCTCATTCAGTGAAAACAAACTGATTCCTATAGACTCCCAAGATTTTTTTTTCTCTGATCCCAACTAAGGGTGGATTTCTAAGCAGTTCACCTACACTTTCGGAGCAATATTGGGGAGATATAAGGTTATAAACAAGTGACCTTTTGTAACACATTATCCAACCATACTTAATCTTGCCTGTGGATTTAGATAGGGCAGCCTGGGTTATGGGCTGTTTTCATTAATGTTTCTCTCCTCCACCGAGGTGACAAGCCCAATAACCTAGTGATTAAAATGATAAATGACTCTACTATACCCACTACACAGTGATAGGGTGATGGAGACCCTTTGGCTTTGAATTCTTATGAAAATAAAGCATTATTATTTAAATCACAAATTTAGCTTTCAATTCCTTGTGCTCTCTACAATGTCTAGTGTTCAGTACATGTTTTAAAAACAGAGTACTTTAAATGCAAAAATTTTTCTCAACTGAGGATAAAAGCAATCATTGTCCTATTTTTGTAGGTTAGTTCCCTGCTCTTATCCTAAGCTCCTAGAACAGTTCCTGGCACAAAGTAGGCACTCAAGTAGTTCTGTTTGAATGACTGAAAGAATGCATAATAAGCTAGGCTGTTCCCAAAGACTACAGGCAGTCTCTAAAAATACCCAATGCCACACACGCAGGTATAAGGTAAATATTTCTTTATTAAATGATTAATTCCATAAATAAATTCTTTTCACTGAATATAAAATTAAAATCATTTACAAATTATTCCAGTATTACATTTCCCTTCCCTCCCCAAAAGCTACATTTTTGATAAATAAAAACATTCAGTCTTAAAACACCTGATTTCTGTTTGCCTTTAGAGTGCAGTTAGCTGCCTCTCACGGACACTCATGGAGTGTCACCTTCAGGAAGGGATGGAACCCCCTCCCATTTACTTCTGTCAAAAGATGAAGGCTTTAACTGATCAACTAATCTTTTTTTTTTTTTTAAAAAATTTTAAAAACGAAAAGAAAAAAAAAAAAAAAAAAAAAAGCCTAGAGAAAAATATGCTTACCAAATAATTTACAAACAGAAAACAGAACGTCATCAACAGCACAAGCTCCAAAATGAAGCAGTAACGTGTGCTCCAGTATTATGAAGCGAAGTATTCTCCAATTGTGGCTGCATCAGTGTCCATCCGCACCAGCACCAGTTTCCAAAAATACCTTAATACTACTCACGAATGAGCAATGCATCCCTTCTACAATGAGCCCCTCAGCCCCACCGCCCCCACCCACAGCTCCATGATTCTGGCACGCTTCTCCCCCCTCCCCGTTCTGGTCACCCTGGGGCTGGAAACCCGGGTAGCAATTAGTCCCTAAATTTGTGAATGTCGTTGAACAGCCTGTAGAAGGGAAAGGCCGCCTCGTTGGCATGCGGGCAGTTGTAGTTGCACTTGCAGGACTGGATCATCATGACGTTCTTGGAAAACGTCTCCCCGTCCTCGCAGCGGAAGCGCATCTTCACGGTGCGGGTCTGCTGGGGCGTGCAGCACCGGCCGTCCACGCACGAGCCGCAGTACTTGGGCCGGTACTTCTTCACGCTCGAACAGCCGGCGTAAGTAAACGTGACAGGTTCGGGGGATTTCTTGGTCTTGCTGCACTTCTTGCCCTTCTGGAAGAAAGAGGCAAGAAGGAAAGTTAGGAATGGGGGTTTCTCGTTCTTTCTTGGAAGACCGCCCATCCCTCGCTCGCCTGGCTGCTCCTGAGCCGTCTGCCAGCACCCCCAGGAGAGCTTACTTTCAGGCTGCTGTACATCGGCTGGCCACAAGGCCGCACTTCGCAAATCCGGGTCTCCTTCACCAGGCGGCACTCAAGGTTGTCATTGGTGACTCGTGTGGAGATGCCCGTGCCGCAGGTCTTCGAACACTGGGACCATGAAGTGGTCTGGACAATGCATTTCTGGCCATGTAAAGAAGGATTGTATAGGATTCGAGGTTCCGTTCCAAAAACTAGAGGCAGAGAAGAAAACACATTTCTCAGAGGCATAGTGACCCCAGCACGTTCAAGGACCCATTTCTATGAAGCTTCAAACTGGGAATGTGACATCTTTCGGGCTGGGTCTCAACTTACCTGGGAGCCGCTTCAGGGAGCCACCTTTTCCAACGGCGATCAATTCATTGTTCCTGGTTAACTCCACCTCCGAGGCATCGAAGGCCAGCCCCTTGCCCAGAAGGCCATCCCTGTCGTCCATGGGGTCCTTGGCACCATCCTCATCACAGACCCACTCCTCGCAGCACTGCCCGGTGACTTTGACCAGCCGGGGATTGGGACAGCCCAAGTTGGGGAGAGAGAGTTCTTGGGGACACAGAGGAATGCAGCCCACAGCGCCATCGATACATGTGCACTGATGTTTACAGTTGGGCTGGAAACTTTCCCCATTCTGGTAGATTCTGGAGTTGTATTCACAGGGTCGGCCCTCTGACTGAGCTGCAAAGAGCACCAAAAAGAGAAAGGGAAAAGAGGAGAAAGTTAAGATTCCCAACCGTGGCCTGAAACTCATACATATTTTCTGCTGTTAAATTCAATTTATGGTAAAGTTCCCTACAATTCCTCGGGGACTCCAGACCAGAACAATAAGTTAGTCAGGAATCACTTTTCCGTATGCGCTTTTCGTTGGGCCCAGACACACTGAATTGCATTCCAGACTGCTGAAATCATGTGCCTTTCTGCCAAGCTACCAACAACAAAGCATCACCATACATGGTCTCAAAATTACTAAACTTCTGGACTACGAGGACTATTATTTTTTTAAAGGGGCCAAACCACAAGCATCTTACCTCTGCAGATCCCCTTCAGAGCGGTGGAACTGGCACCGAAATTGCATTCCAGTCCCTTGGTGTGGTCGCAGGGCTGCATTTTGCTGCAGTCCTCGTTGAGCTGCTTGGCGCAGACTTTACAGCAGCCGCAGCCGTCTCGGACCAGCCCGACTCCTGGGGCGCACTTGGGCGCCTCCTGCGGGCAGTGGCAGGCGGCGGGGCAGGTGGAGAGCGCCTGGAGGGGGGTGAGAAGGCAAGCGTGAGACTCGGCGAACGGCGCCGAGGAGCCCAGGGAAGGGAAGGGGGCGGAGGAGTCCCTGCACCGGGTCTCTGATCCTGTCCATCCCGGCCACTCCGGGGTGGCTGCGTCTGCCAGGAGGCCCCCGACGCGTCTGCAGGGGGGCCTAAAGAAAGAGCTAACTTGAAACGCACTCCCCCCCCCCCCCACACACACACTTTTTAGTTTAGTTTTCCCGGCCGGGGGCAGTCTGGGGAAAGGGGAAGGGCCTGGGAGAACGCACGGGGAAGCGGAGGCAAAAGAACTCACCAGCCTGGCCAAGTGGAGAAGGGTGACGGCGAAGGCGAGCGTCCTGGCGGTGCGGGAGCTCATTGTGGCGCGCAGAAGGAGTCCGGGCGAGCGCGGAAGCAAAGACGCCAACACACTGGTGCGCGGCGGCCGGGGTCGGGTCTGTGGATCCGGGAGACGGGCCGGGCTCCGGGCCGGGCGGCAGGAGGGCGAGGGCCGGGGCGGCGAGCGGGCTACAGGCTGGCGTCCTTCTCGTGAGGTCCTTCCCGAGGAGGCGCGAAGGGCGCGGGTGCTGCTCGGGGGCGCTCTCGCTCGCGGTCTGCCCGAGCGCCCAGAGCCCGCCTTTTATACGGGCCGGCCGCGGCGCCGCGTGTTGCAGTGACGTCGGCTCTGTCTGCGAGTTCCAGAATTCTCAAACATCTCAGGAATGCTGGTTGGCGCGGGCTGCTGCCAAGCGCCTCCCCTGGCTCCGTTGCACCTTTTTTTTTTTTTTTTTTTTTTTTGGTCCTGGACCCGTCAAGAAAACAATCTTCCGTTTTTTCCACTTTAAATAACTACCTCTATTGGGGAGGGCTCTTTCTAGCGTTTTGGTGCTGATGATGGTGGTGGAATGGGCGAGGGGGGCGAGCTCAGAACTTTGCCTGCCCTGGGAGGGTGGGAGGACCTGGGAGGGAGGAACAAAAGTGGTTTTGTCTGGTGATACCGAGTTGACCGGGCAGACTTGGAAGCTCTCACCCGGGAAGGCAGCGAACTGTTTGCTTGTTTACAGAGAAGGTGAGAGTCAAGTTATCTATTGAGAGGTGAATGGGGTGGGGGAGTGCGTCTATTTGTGGATTTCATAGAGGCATGCTCGAATCAAATTCCAAAGCTTTGGTGTGGTGTTTATTAGACAAGTTAAGTGTGTTGCAAATTAATACCCGCACTGGCATTTATGAATGAGAAGAGGGAAAAAAAAAAAAAATCAACTCCCCCCACTGTCTGGCAGATTCCCAGGCAGAGGTCTTCCCCCTTCCGCCCCCCTCCCTTTTTTGGTATGTCGTACTTGTTTGTTTTTGGAGGTTCCCACTTAAGTTCCAGCCCACTGCCTGGGTTGGAAGTCCGAGAGGAAACGAACGCAGGGAATTCTCTGGGAGACTGACTTCTACTTCCTCACGGATGCGGGAGACTGGGTAAGCCCTTCCAGCCTCCCTCCGTGGGCAGGAGGCAGTGCTAACTAAACAGCCAGCCAAAAGCTATGGGGACCACCTTGCAGTGATTTGGCCAGAGGTCATCACCTGTGTATACTGCAGTGCCGAACCAGATCCCAGGACCTTTGTGCCCAGTGGATCTAAAGCTAAAAGTTTTGTGGGGTTTTTAACATGTTTCCTTGGGACCACTTAGAAGCCTCCCATTTCAAATGGATTGCAGTGCTTTTCTAGTTAAGTACAAAGAAAAAGATTAGAATATAATTAACAGAATAAAAAAAAAAATCCAGTTCTGTCTTTAGCACACTCAGTAGAAGCCCCCCAAAAGCAGTTTGCTTTAACATCATCAATATCATTAGTAGGACTGAGAAATTATCCCTTGAAATTTAAAAAACTGTCTCCTTGTGCAATTTTAATAAAAACATACACAAGTAATTATGGTAACCTTTCTTTTATATGTGCTCTAGAACTCTTCGTTCTTTTAAAAGTGTAGGGCTGTTCAGTCTTCACAATTTAGCAGTCTTGCTTAAGAAGTACTTCAGTGCCAACTTTTCTGTGAATGACTGATAATCACAATGAGAAGCTACTGCAGTGAAAACATCCTCCAATAAAGAGAACTGCGGCAGGAAGGAGTTAAGTTTCATTCATTCAAAAGTGCCCTTTCGTAAGTCTAAGAGGCTTTTGCTAGTTGGAGTAGGATCTCTAAGGCTTTGTTGGAGGGGGTTTGGGGTGCCGGGCTTACTTTTTAAGACTATGGCTAGTCAGGTGCTATGCAAATAAAAAGAGGAAAATCTGGGCCCTACTTTGTACTCAAGGCAGTCCATCCATTATTATTTGGGAAACGATTTTTTTCTGCATTAAAACTTCATTATTGTTTCCCTCTTAATGAAGTGATTGGGAATGGGGGTGAGTAGGCGCAGCACAGGGTGGGAGGAGGTCGTGGGGAGAGAATGGAGAGGAGTGTTCCTGGCTTCTGTTGTGGAGTCTTTTCTATTTGACTTCATGGTTGTAAGTATTTCCAGATGGTGAATCAGACACCAGACGTAACAATATTTCCATATTTGGGTATAGCAGTAGCCTGCGTTTTTAACATTTTTCTGCCTCTGTTATCCAACCACAAAGCATTCTTGACAGCTTCAAATGTTGTTAAATATAGACTTAACTTCTGTTCCCAGAGCAGGAAATTCTTTGGAATTCCTTGTTTTTCACGCAACCTGTCTATCATGATTTAAAATAAAATTATAGTGGATGATCCAACTGGCCGCTGTTATACCTTGCTCTTTTATTGAGGAGGACAGTAGATATGCAAAGAGATTCAGCCTGCCACACAGCTTTGAAACACAGGCCATTCCAGAGATTCCTTTAAAAATCAGATTAAAGTTTTCTAACAAGGGTGTGTGGGTTTGTTTCTGGGCTTCAGTTGGGGAATCTCAGAGGATGAGTTTGCCCTAGAGGAGAAACTTAGAGAACCTTACCATCAGCTGCCCATTTAAAGCCAGGAGTGTGTTGTGGGAGGGGGTGGGGAGGTGGGGGAGAGACTGGAGCAACCTATGTGCACAGCCTTTCCATATACTATGTCCTGGTGTGCCTGCTAGTAAACGACAGCATCAGAGGAGAGGAACTGCAGCTCCTCATGTCCTGCTTAAGGATGGTCCAGCAACCCCAGATGTCCTGTCGCCTTTTCGCCTCCTCCACTGAGAGCAGCAGATCAGTTCACGTTGACAGATTAGAGGGGAAATGTGCAATTGTTTATGGGTAAGTGTCTTCGGATGCTAATTGTGCATGGCTCTTTCGCTCTTTTTTCTCCCTCCTCCCTGCACGGACACCTGGTGAGGGAATAACGGGCCCGCGTTGTTTCCTTGGACTGCACGGCACAGAGAAGGAGCTGCTTGTCTTCCGCAGCTCCTAGCTTTGAGCTGAGTGATGGGGACATCTCTCACCCGCTGCTGCCAGGGAATTTTAGGTCACCAAAAGAAAGGTTCACTGTCTGGCGGCAACTGAGAATAATAATCACCTTAAAACTGTCGACTCCGCTTTCCCAGCCCTAGACCAGTGGTTCTCAAACTTTGGCGCGTCTCAGAATCACCCGGAGGGCTGATTTAGAGACTAATTGCTGGGCCCTAACCCCAGTGTTTCTTATTGGCTACGTTTCTAACAAGTCCCGAGGTGATGCTGCCGCTGGTCCGGGGACGCCCACTCTGAGCAACACCGTCTTGGACGGTAGGAGTGCCTCTACTAGCGGTGTGTCTGCGCGTGCATGTGCCCTCATAGTCAGGTCCTCACCTGCACACCCCGTCTCACAACTACACATTTTACAGGCATTTAATGAACAGAACATTTTACGGGGACGGCAAAAGGTCAGCTTTAAGGTAGCGCCCCCCCCCCCCCGCCCCGCATCCTTTCTCTCCACCCCGCTCCGGCCCCCTACCCCCACCCTGGGGAGTGATGGCAGGGAGAGCCAGAGGTAATCAGGCTGGCGGCGAGGGCTGGGGCAGGGTAGTGCTCCGCTGCCCTGGGGACCCCTGCGGAGACAGCGTGCGGGGTCCGCGTCACGGGGAGACCCGGGGCTGAAGCCGTCCGCGCGCCGGGCCACTTGCTGTCCGCCGCCCCCTGCCGGCCGCCGGGCCCGCGCGCCCGAAGTCGCGGCGGTGGGCAGGACTCGAGGTTTCCGGCGGCGCGCGCCCGCAGGACGTTTCCAGCCCCGGCCCATATTTGGTGAAAGTCTTTCAAGATTCCGTCATCCAGCTCCGGGGGGCGGCGGCGGCGGCGACGGCGGCCCCCGGAGCGGGCCCTGAGACCGCGCGGCTGCCGCCGAGTACCGGCGCCTGGACCTCGGGCCGCGGGGCCTCAGGCCCTGCGGGCGGGCGGCATCAACGCGCTCGGGAGACCGCCGCGGCCCAGCCCCTGCCCCGGCCCGCACCCCTACAAGGGCCCGGGCCCATCCCGCGCTGCGTGGGAGGCTGGCGCGGAGGGTGCCGCGGCAGGATTATGTCACTTTTCCCGTCCACCCCACTGTTGACTCGTCCTCCCAGCGGGGCAGCGAGTTGCCGCGTTGTGCCAGACTTAGAGGGTACGCCCAGGCGCAGGGCTGTGGGTGTGTGTGTCAGAGGGTGGCGTTGGCTCGGACCTGGAGCCCACCCGAGAGCAGGGACATGGAATTGACTCTGGGGAGAAGTCCCAAAGGGCTGGGTCCTATTATCCCGAGAAGGGAGAGAGACTAGATTAGATTTCGGCTTTTCCGGGTCTCCCACAACCCTTTAATCTTTCTCATCAGTAAGTACCAAGGCTGGGGTGGGGGGTGGAGTGGGGGTGTGGGCCCCTGGATAGGAAGCCCTAGCTCTGCTGTCCACAGGCCTGCAGCCTTCGGTAAGCAGTTCATCCTCTCTAGACCTCGTACCCTTCACCGGTCCATTGGGAAAGGGGACCAGTAAGTAGTACAGCTAGAGCAGCCCCTTTCAGGGCTAAAGTTCTTGCCATTCTCTCCTTGTCTTATTATTATAAGAGAAGCAAACACTTAACACCACTCTATGTTAGGCTCCGTTTTGAACGCCTGCTGTGTGTTGATTCATTTAATTCTCCAGTGTCCCATTGAGGCGGATCCTCTTGTTAACACCATCTTCTACCTAAATGAAGACGTGGGTGGGGCGTCTGGATGGCTCAGTCTTTAAGCATCTGCCTTGGGCTCAGGTCATAATCCCTGCATCCTGGGATCGCTCCCTCTCCCACTCCCCCTGCTTGTGTTCCCTCTTTTGTTCTGTCTCTCTCTGTCAAATAAATGAAATCTTAAAAAAAAAAAAAAAAAAGAAGACGACGTGGAGGCACAGGTGGGTGGTTAAGCAAAAGACACACAGTTAGGAGGTAGCGGAATTGGACACAGGTGTCTTGGTTCCAACAAGCCTCCTACTTAAACATTACGCATACTGCCTATTCCCCATCTCTTCAGATATTCAGGCCTGCCCCCTCTCCTAGAATTTTACCTTTTTCTAACTCTATCACAGCTTACCCAGACATCCCAGGATAAATGCATCAAATAGAAAAATAGTTGATAAGTTAACTGAAGCTGGGCTAACCTCAGAATTGCCTAATGTATTGACTCTTGGGAAGGAGGGGGAAAGGGGTGTTGCATTTTAACAGGAAAAGCCTTAATGCAAGTAAATTTATGCAGTGGGCTTTTAAGCACCTTTGCAGGCTGGTGGGGACCTTTGGGGTCCTTCTGATACCTCACAAGCCACACTGATCGAGGAGTCTTAATGTCTGGAGTAAGGCTCGAGCCGGTAGAAATTGCATTTGTCACAGAGATAAAGTTTTCAAGGTCATTTACTTGATACCTTATCAGTCTGAATGTGCCTTACAGGTTGAATATGCTATTAACCTGTTTTTTTCCACTAGATATTTAATTATGTGTGTATCTGAGGACAAACTGATTATCCCCTTTGAACCCAGATTTATTCAGAGCTCCTGGTATGTCATGGCACTGTGGTAGGCACTGGTGACATCAGAAAGAGGGCCTTAACATTGACCTTCCCCTGGAGGACTCTGCAGTCTGTTGCAGAAGTGGGTACAAAGTGCTCTACGGACACTTCTCTGCCTGGAGAATGAGGGTGGAAATACTCTTAGTCTGAAAGGATGAGCAAGAATCTGATACAGGGAAAGACATTGGAAACAGAGGGAAACAGAGACTTGACATGCATGACGAGAGTGCACCTAGCGTGTTTGGATTGTTGGATTCCTTTGGGGAACTGGCAAGTCTGCAAATAGATTGACCTGTCATAACCCTGGGGACTCTGGCAATTGTGAGCCCTGTGAAGTTTGACCTTGGTTTCCTCATCTATAAGATAATGGGGTTGCCCCAGCTCAGGGTACAAGCACTGAAGGACTCATAGGGGTAAACCAAGTAACAAAATGCCACAAAAGGATTTGTGGTGGCTGACACTAGGCTGCAGCATTGGGGAATCATGGTGATAGTGGGGACGAACCATGGGAGTCTGAGGTTGACAGGTGAAAATGTAGGTCTGGCGTTTGTCTATTTTCTCATTTTTTAAAGGATATCAGAGATCTGGATTTTTCTGTGAAGTTCTTTTAAATATTGGCAACTAATTAAACAATGTTAAAAAGCCATCTAAGTCGTTCCTAGGAAAATCAAAAAAGGCAGTGTCTGGGGCTGCCAGTTGTGCTTTCTGGCCTGAATGACTCCAGAACCTGTCCTGCTCCATCCAGCATTCTGCATTTGACAGCATTCTGTTACTCCCAGCCACTCACAAAATATCAGGTCCTAGCACCTAAGGCTCCATTTAATTGTCAGGTTGAGGAGGCTTTCATTTACTTAAGAATCAGTGCTGCCACTTAACTCAGTTGTAGGAGTTTATACTTTTATAAGCAGAATTGGAATGAGTCTTTTTCTTATTTTCTACTTCACTCACTCCAAGACACTACTGAGTCTCCTTCTTTCTTCTCCCCCCTGAGTTTTTGTTGTAACCAGCTGGCATTGCCTTGGCAGCATGATAGGAAACACTTTTTTTTAGGGCATCTGTAACCAATGGGAACTATATCTGTTTATTTCCTCCACCTGGCATCTGTCCACAGGAAGCGAGGCATTTCTAACCCCCTCACCTTACAGAACTTATTATTTGGTGATAACACAAAAACATTTCATTGGAACAGATCAGAAGGCACTTCTCCCACTCCACCCAGCAATCCATCTTCTAAACATGATTAAGCAATATGATACGTATTAATTATCAGTCACTATCAGATTCAAACGATTAAGAGTTAACCTTCTCCTCTTGTGTTTTATTTCCAGAGATATCTGTCTCTTAATTGCCTACTTAAAACCACACTTACCACATTCAGAATTTAGAAAAGATTTGATTCGGGCAGAGTACTTGAGCACACAGTTCCTACAGAAAAATTGAAGCAATTTATTCTTGCAGGTATTTGCTGATCTGAGGACTAAGAACAAAAGAGGATCCCGGCTATTGGGCTGATTTTGTGAAATAAGACATAAAGACACATTTAATGTTTAGCAAGATGCTTGGGTCATAGTAAGTGCCTAATAAATTCCAATTACTGCTACAGCTAAGCCCCATCATTATCTTAACTTTTATTACAATTAGCATAGAATGAGCTAGCCTTATCCTCTAGCGAATGTTCTGCATTATTTGGACTAGATGAACTCGAGTTATAAAAACATTTGATAAATGGTATATGGAGGAAGTGATTTAAAAAGTCCATGCAGCCCAGTTCTCTGGCTTACATCAAAGTCCCAGTGACCATTTAAGAAAGCACTTGAGCTCTGCTTGTCATGGAATTGCAAATTTGCATACAGGGAGTGGTGAGCCCTCTGACATTTTGCCTCCGTTTCCTCATCTATAAAAGACAGTGGGGTTGCCCCAGCTCAGGGGTCATGCACTCAAGTGCCCCAGGAACCAGCCAGGTATAAAACACTGTATCTGAGGAGTACTGGCAGCTGACTCTTGGCCTCAGCAAACGGAAGCTATGGGGATTGTTTTATCAATGGGACCTAGGTTTTACCTGCCAAAGATGAGGGAGTTAGTGTATGTAGAGATGAGTTAGTGATTTTATCTAATGTTTATACCCTTGTTGGTTATAGTGTTCCATTTTGTCTCCATTTAAATGATGAGAAAACCGGGGCACCTGGGTGGCTCAGTGGTTTAAGCCTCTGCCTTTGGCTCAGGTCATGATCTCAGGGTTGTGGGATTGAGCCCCACATCGGGCTCCCTGCTCAGCAGGGAGCCTGCTTCCCCC